>NW_028134588.1:0-80000 GCF_964662115.1 Mustela nivalis | reverse complement strand
CTCAGATTGCCCCTGTTTTTCCTGGGAAGCCACCACTATTGAGATGGATCAGGGATTTGGAGGTTTATCCTATTAGAAGGCTTGTGGCCATTGGAATGGGCACACAATTCCCTTGGAGAGGGCAAGTACAGTCCTCAGGTTTGGCTCCAGGGGCCTGAGCCGGTAGGTTGTGTAGGCCAGGACTGTTTGGACAGTTGTCTGAAAACACAAACTCGGCTTATGTTTCGGGTCATAGGTATGGCAGGACTGACCTACAGACCATGAGGAGAACTCTTCGGGATTTGAAAAAAGGGCGAGTGTGAGGCTCCTGCTCAAGTTTTTGTCTCTGGATATCGTGTCACTCATGGTCGTGGAATTTCTGGGTGACTTCATGGGAAATGGACGAGTCTTACTCTCTGGTGGTTTGGCCCCGTCCAAAGAGTTTGGGGTCATTCTGTGGGCTGGAATAAGTCAATTTTTTTTTTTGCTGTTGTTGTTGTTGTTGTTTTCTTTTTTAACCTCAGGTGTCCCACCAAATGAGTGATTCCAGAGTAGAGCCCTGGGGAGGGGCGATTGGACAATCAGAAATCTGGTTAAAAATTGGGGCCTAGGGACATGTCAAGCCCATTATGACATCTAATGGTCCAGACACTGAGAGGATTTAATAGAGGACAGGACTCATGCTGAGGGTCACAATGCGTGTCTATGCCCTCGTCGCACTCAAGAATGGGCGGGGCCTCAGGGTGAATGCTGGTTTCTCCTACACTGAACGTTGGACAACGTGCCAACCACAAGGGTTCTTGCCATGGGTAAGGAGGAGTTCTGATTTCTGCATCACACTCACCCCTGGGCAGTGATTGGAGATAAGTTCTCGGTTCTGAAGCCAGAAAACTGAGGTAGGGAAGAGATGATGACCTAAGGCCATGGCGGGTTTTATGTGCTCAGTGTGTGGTCAGCTTTCCGGGTGTTGGTCAGGAGCTCCGGGCTCAGGTTGTGTTCGACAGTGCATTAGTGCCCAGGTTAGACTATATAATTTGGGTAAAGTCGAGTGCTGTGTAGGTTGATCCTCATTTAAGGTGCCTGGGCAGCTCATGAGGCAATAATTTTTTTTCTAGAGGGCAGGCAGAGTGCTGCATTGTGGGTCCGGAATTGCCAAACTTGAGGGCTTCGGGGCCAGGAGTGTGAGGATGGAAGTTTGAGAAGACAAGCTAGACTTGGGTTTCAGGGCGAGGGCACGGCAGGTACCCCCTGTAGATCTGAACCAATATCTCATGCATCTGAAGTCAGGGCGAGGATCAGACGTTGGCTCAGGTTGGAGTTTCTGTTCATGACGGCCGCTTCATGAAGGGAGCGGAATCTCGAGGCCATTGAGGTTTTCCCACTTTGGGAGTTGTGGGATGCCCCCTTCAAGGATTCCTTCTGCGGGACAATTGAAACCTGTTGGAAATCTCCAGGACATCCCATATGGAATGACTCCAGAGCACGGTTCGCGGATGGATGCCTGGGAAGCCCGTCTCGCATTCTAATTGTCTCCTAGCAACAAGACAGTTTAGATCTCATGGCTTTGCGGGAGAAACCGGGGTGGCTGAGTTGAAATGGACTTTCCTGAGGATGGGTCCTAATGTGTTTTTGTGTCCATGATGGCCTTGGAATGGGGCGGTGGCACCGGACCCTGAAGTACTCTCCTAAGCTTTGGACATGGCTCCCATGCACAGGTTTCCTTGTGGAGACGAGTTGAGTTCGGATGGGTGCCTCAGGAAAACCCCTATGCTCGTATTGGAATCAGGCTTTTGAGGACACATGCCTGTAACCCAAAGGAATGGATCCTATTATGGCCTAGGGTCCTGTCTGGTTCAATCTTCTTCTCTGGGGACATCCATCTAAGGTATGAGTGGAGGTCGATTATCAGCTGGTGTCAGACAGCCCTTGTTTGTTCCTGGCGACCTATACTATTGGGATGGCCTCAGGGACTTTGGAGGTTTCTCCTAATTTGTACGATTTTGGACCATGGAATGGGGAGAATTCCCATGGATTGGTAGGCACAGTCCTAATGTGTGGCTCCAGCGGCCCAGCCTGGAGGGTGTGTGGCCCAAGACTTTGAGGACAGAAGTCTGGAAACACAAACTCAGCTTAGGTTTGGGGAGGTTGGTATGGCAGGCCCTATCTACAAACCATTAGTAGATCTCTTTAGGATATGAAGAAAGTGCGAGTCTGAGGCGCTAGCTTAGGCTTTTGTCTCTGGATTTTGTATCAGCGAGGGCCGTGGAATGTCGGGTAGCCTCATGGGCCATGGACGAATCTAACTCTCTGAGGATTTGGCCCGATTCCCAATTGCTTTTCGTCAATCTGTGAGATAGGAGGACTCATGTCAGTTTTGTTACCTCAGGTGTCCCACCAAAAGAGGAATTCCATAGCAAAGCCGTGGGGAAGACTGAAGGGACAACCCGAACTATGGTTAAAAATTGGGACCTAGGGGCATTGCAAGCCCAATATGCTATCTCTTCATCCAGCAACTGAGGAGCCTTACTTGAGGACTGGGCTCAGCCTGAGGGTCACAATGTGTGTTTGTGACCAATGTGGCCCGCGAGCATGGGCGGGACCACATGGGCCACACTGGTTTCAACTACACTGAAGGTTGGACAACATGCCAACCACAAGATTTCTTGCCATGGGGAAGGAGTCTGATTTCTGCATCACCTTCAACCCTGGGCAGTGATTAGAGATAAGGTCAAGGTTCTGAAACATGAAAACCGAGGTTGGGAAGAGATGACGACCTAAGGCCATGGCGGCTCGATGTGCTCAGTGTGCGGCCAGCTGTCTGGAGGGGCCAGGGGGTCCAGGCTCAGGCTGTGTCAGAAAGGGTATTAGTGCCCTGGTAAGCTTATGTATTTGGGGTACAGCCAAGGTCGGTGTAGGTTGATCCTCATTTGGGGTTACTGGGTAGCCCCAGAGGACAATGTTTTTCTTCTGGGGGGCAGGCAGAGTGCTGCATTGTTGTTCTAGATTGCCAAACTGGAGGGCTTGTGGGCCAGTAGTCTGACGACAAAAGTCTGAGATACAAGCTAGGCTTAGGTTTCTGGGTGAGGCCATGGCAGGCACAATCTACAGACCTGAATCGAGATCTCGTGCATCTGAAGTCAGGGCGGGGATCAGACGATCGCTCAGGTTGGAGTTTCTGTCCCTGATGGCCCCTTTATGAATGGAAGGACATAACGAGGCCATGGGGGTTTTCCCATGATGGGAGTTGTGAGACGCTCCAAACTGCAGAGAGTCTTGTGCAGGACAATTGAGACCTGTTGTTTGACTCCAAGCCAATGATTCTGAGCAGGGTTCTAAGGATGGATGGCTGGGTAGCCCACCTCGCATTCCAATTGTCTCCTAGCAACAAGACAGGATAGATCTCCTCGATCTGTGGGGAGCAACCGAGGACGCTGAGTTGAAATGGACACCGCTGGGGATGGGTCCTAATGTGCTTTTGTGCCTATGGAGACCTTGAAATGAAGCGGTGGCACTGGGGCCCTAAAGGGTTCTCCTAAACAGAGGCTTTGACACAGCTCCAACGTGCAAGTTTCCCATGTGTAGATGAGATGTTTTCTGATGGGTGAGTCAAGAAACAGCTATATGCTGCTTTGAAATCCAGGCCTCTGAGGAGAGATGCCTGGAAACCAAAGCAATGGATCTGATTAGTGCCTAGGGGCCTGTTCATTCCTTTTTACCTCTGGGGACATCTGTCTATGGGTCTGAGTGCAGGTAGGTGCTCAGTTGGGCTCAGATTGCCCCTGTTTATCCTGGGAAGCCACCACTATTGAGATGGATCAGGGATTTGGAGGTTTATCCTATTAGAAGGGTTGTGGCCATTGGAATGGGCACACACAATTCCCTTGGAGAGGGCAAGTACAGTCCTCAGGTTTGGCGCCAGGGGCCTGAGCCTGTAGGTTGTGTAGGCCAGGGCTGTTTGGACAGTTGTCTGAAAACACAGACTCGGCTTATGTTTCGGGTCATAGGTATGGCAGGACTGATCTACAGACCATGAGGAGGTCTCTTCTAGATTTGAAAGAAGCGCGACTGTGAGGCTCCTGCTCAAGTTTTTGTCTCTGGATATCGTGTCAATCATGGTCGTGGAATTTCGGGGTGACCTCATGGGAAATGGACGAGTCTTACTCTCTGGTGGTTTGGCCCCGTCCAAGAGTTTGGGGTCATTCTGTGGGCTGGAATAAGTCCTTTTTTTTTTTTTTTTTTTGCTGTTGTTGTTGTTGTTGTTTTCTTTTTTAACCTCAGGTGTCCCACCAAATGAGTGATTCCAGTGTAGAGCCCTGGGGAGGGGCGACTGGACAATCAGAAATCTGGTTAAAAATTGGGGCCTAGGGACATGTCAAGCCCATTATGACATCTAATGGTCCAGACACTGAGAGGATTTAATAGAGGACAGGACTCATGCTGAGGGTCACAATGCGTGTCTATGCCCTCGTCGCACTCAAGAATGGGCGGGGCCTCAGGGTGAATGCTGGTTTCTCCTACACTGAACGTTGGACAACGTGCCAACCACAAGGGTTCTTGCCATGGGTAAGAAGGAGTTCTGATTTCTGCATCACACTCACCCCTGGGCAGTGATTGGAGATAAGGTCTCGGTTCTGAAGCCAGAAAACTGAGGTAGGGAAGAGATTATGACCTAAGGCCATGGCGGGTTTTATGTGCTCAGTGTGTGGTCAGCTTTCCGGGTGTTGGTCAAGAGGTCCGGGCTCAGGTTGTGTTCGACAGTGCATTAGTGCCCAGGTTAGACTATATAATTTGGGTAAAGTCGAGTGCTGTGTAGGTTGATCCTCATTTAAGGTGCCTGGGCAGCTCATGAGGCAATAATTTTTTTTCTAGAGGGCAGGCAGAGTGCTGCATTGTGGGTCCGGAATTGCCAAACGTGAGGGCTTCGGAGCCAGGAGTGTGAGGACGGAAGTTTGAGAAGACAAGCTAGACTTGGGTTTCAGGGCGAGGGCACGGCAGGTACCCTCTGTAGATCTGAACCAAAGCCTCATGCATCTGAAGTCAGGGCGAGGATCAGACGTTGGCTCAGGTTGGAGTTTCTGTGCATGACGGCCGCTTCATGAAGGGAGCGGAATTTCGAGGCCATTGAGGTTTTCCCACTTTGGGAGTTGTGGGATGCCCCCTTCAAGGATTCCTTCTGCGGGACAATTGAAACCTGTTGGACATCTCCAGGACATCCCATATGGAATGACTCCAGAGCACCGTTCGCGGATGGATGCCTGGGAAGCCCGCCTCGCATTCCAATTGTCTCCTAGCAACAAGACAGTTTAGATCTGATGGCTCTGCCGGAGCAACCGGGGTGGCTGAGTTGAAATGGACTTTCCTGAGGATGGGTCCTAATGTGTTTTTGTGTCCATAAGGGCCTTGGAATGGGGCGGTGGCACCGGACCCTGAACTACTCTCCTAAGCTTTGGACATGGCTCCCATGCACAGGTTTCCTTGTGGAGACGAGTTGAGTTCGGATGGGTGCCTCAGGAAAACCCCTATGCTCGTATTGGAATCAGGCTTTTGAGGACACATGCCTGTAACCCAAAGGAATAGATCCTATTATGGACTAGGGTCCTGTCTCGTTCAATGTTCTTCTCTGGGGACATCCATCTAAGGTATGAGTAGAGGTCGATTATCAGCTGGTGTCAGACAGCCCTTGTTTGTTCCTGGCGTCCTATACTATTGGGATGGACTCAGGGACTTTGGAGGTTTCTCCTAATTTGTACGATTTTGGACCATGGAATGGGGAGAATTCCCATGGATTGGTAGGCACATTCCTAATGTGTGGCTCCAGCGGCCCAGCCTGGAGGGTGTGTGGCCCAAGACTTTGAGGACAGAAGTCTGGAAACACAAACTCAGCTTAGGTTTGGGGACGTAGGTATGGCAGGCCCGATCTACAAACCATTAGAAGAACTCTTTAGGATATGAAGAAAGTGCGAGTCTGAGGCGCTAGCTTAGGCTTTTGTCTCTGGATTTTGTATCAGCGAGGGCCATGGAATGTCGGGGAGGCCTCATGGGCCATGGACGAATCTACCTCTCTGAGGATTTGGCCCGATTCCCAATTGCTTTTCGTCAATCTGTGAGATAGGAGGACTCATGTCAGTTTTGTTACCTCAGGTGTCCCACCAAAAGAGGAATTCCATAGCAAAGCCGTGGGGAAGACTGAAGGGACAACCCGAACTATGGTTAAAAATTGGGGCCTAGGGGCATTGCAAGCCCAATATGCTATCTCTTCATCCAGCTACTGAGGGGCCTTACTTGAGGACTGGGCTCAGCCTGAGGGTCACAATGTGTGTTTCTGACCAATGTGGCCCGCGAGCATGGGCGGGGCCTCATGGGCCACAGTGCTTTCAACTACACTGAAGGTTGGACAACATGCCAACCACAAGGTTTCTTTCCATGGGGAAGGAGTTCTGATTTCTGCATCACCTTCAACCCTGGGCAGTGATTAGAGATAAGGTCTAGGTTCTGAAACCTGAAAACCGAGGTTGGGAAGAGATGACGACCTAAGGCCATGGCGGCTCGATGTGCTCAGTGTGCGGCCAGCTGTCTGGAGGGGCCAGTCGGTCCAGGCTCAGGCTGTGTCAGAAAGGGTATTAGTGCCCTGGTAAGCTTATGTATTTGGGGTACAGCCAAGGTCGGTGGAGGTTGATCCTCATTTGGGGTTACTGGGTAGCCCCAGAGGACAATGTTTTTCTTCTGGTGGGCAGGCAGAGTGCTGCATTGTAGTTCTAGATTGCCAAACTGGAGGGCTTGTTGGCCAGTAGTCTGACGACAAAAGTCTGAGAACACAAGCTAGGCTTAGGTTTCTGGGTGAGGCCATGGCAGGCACAATCTACAGACCTGAATCGAGATCTCGTGCATCTGAAGTCAGGGCGGGGATCAGACGATCGCTCAGGTTGGAGTTTCTGTCCCTGATGGCCCCTTTATGAATGGAAGGACATAACGAGGCCATGGGGGTTTTCCCATGATGGGAGTTGTGAGACGCTCCAAACTGCAGAGAGTCTTGTGCAGGACAATTGAGACCTGTTGTTTGACTCCAAGCCAATGATTCTGAGCAGGGTTCTAAGGATGGATGGCTGGGTAGCCCACCTCGCATTCCAATTGTCTCCTAGCAACAAGACAGGATAGATCTCCTCGATCTGTGGGGAGCAACCGAGGACGCTGAGTTGAAATGGACACCGCTGGGGATGGGTCCTAATGTGCTTTTGTGCCTATGGAGACCTTGAAATGAAGCGGTGGCACTGGGGCCCTAAAGGGTTCTCCTAAACAGAGGCTTTGACACAGCTCCAACGTGCAAGTTTCCCATGTGTAGATGAGATGTTTTCTGATGGGTGAGTCAAGAAACAGCTATATGCTGCTTTGAAATCCAGGCCTCTGAGGAGAGATGCCTGGAAACCAAAGCAATGGATCTGATTAGTGCCTAGGGGCCTGTTCATTCCTTTTTACCTCTGGGGACATCTGTCTATGGGTCTGAGTGCAGGTAGGTGCTCAGTTGGGCTCAGATTGCCCCTGTTTATCCTGGGAAGCCACCACTATTGAGATGGATCAGGGATTTGGAGGTTTATCCTATTAGAAGGGTTGTGGCCATTGGAATGGGCACACACAATTCCCTTGGAGAGGGCAAGTACAGTCCTCAGGTTTGGCGCCAGGGGCCTGAGCCTGTAGGTTGTGTAGGCCAGGGCTGTTTGGACAGTTGTCTGAAAACACAGACTCGGCTTATGTTTCGGGTCATAGGTATGGCAGGACTGATCTACAGACCATGAGGAGGTCTCTTCTAGATTTGAAAGAAGCGCGACTGTGAGGCTCCTGCTCAAGTTTTTGTCTCTGGATATCGTGTCAATCATGGTCGTGGAATTTCGGGGTGACCTCATGGGAAATGGACGAGTCTTACTCTCTGGTGGTTTGGCCCCGTCCAAGAGTTTGGGGTCATTCTGTGGGCTGGAATAAGTCCTTTTTTTTTTTTTTTTTTTTGCTGTTGTTGTTGTTGTTGTTTTCTTTTTTAACCTCAGGTGTCCCACCAAATGAGTGATTCCAGTGTAGAGCCCTGGGGAGGGGCGACTGGACAATCAGAAATCTGGTTAAAAATTGGGGCCTAGGGACATGTCAAGCCCATTATGACATCTAATGGTCCAGACACTGAGAGGATTTAATAGAGGACAGGACTCATGCTGAGGGTCACAATGCGTGTCTATGCCCTCGTCGCACTCAAGAATGGGCGGGGCCTCAGGGTGAATGCTGGTTTCTCCTACACTGAACGTTGGACAACGTGCCAACCACAAGGGTTCTTGCCATGGGTAAGAAGGAGTTCTGATTTCTGCATCACACTCACCCCTGGGCAGTGATTGGAGATAAGGTCTCGGTTCTGAAGCCAGAAAACTGAGGTAGGGAAGAGATTATGACCTAAGGCCATGGCGGGTTTTATGTGCTCAGTGTGTGGTCAGCTTTCCGGGTGTTGGTCAAGAGGTCCGGGCTCAGGTTGTGTTCGACAGTGCATTAGTGCCCAGGTTAGACTATATAATTTGGGTAAAGTCGAGTGCTGTGTAGGTTGATCCTCATTTAAGGTGCCTGGGCAGCTCATGAGGCAATAATTTTTTTTCTAGAGGGCAGGCAGAGTGCTGCATTGTGGGTCCGGAATTGCCAAACGTGAGGGCTTCGGAGCCAGGAGTGTGAGGACGGAAGTTTGAGAAGACAAGCTAGACTTGGGTTTCAGGGCGAGGGCACGGCAGGTACCCTCTGTAGATCTGAACCAAAGCCTCATGCATCTGAAGTCAGGGCGAGGATCAGACGTTGGCTCAGGTTGGAGTTTCTGTGCATGACGGCCGCTTCATGAAGGGAGCGGAATTTCGAGGCCATTGAGGTTTTCCCACTTTGGGAGTTGTGGGATGCCCCCTTCAAGGATTCCTTCTGCGGGACAATTGAAACCTGTTGGACATCTCCAGGACATCCCATATGGAATGACTCCAGAGCACCGTTCGCGGATGGATGCCTGGGAAGCCCGCCTCGCATTCCAATTGTCTCCTAGCAACAAGACAGTTTAGATCTGATGGCTCTGCCGGAGCAACCGGGGTGGCTGAGTTGAAATGGACTTTCCTGAGGATGGGTCCTAATGTGTTTTTGTGTCCATAAGGGCCTTGGAATGGGGCGGTGGCACCGGACCCTGAACTACTCTCCTAAGCTTTGGACATGGCTCCCATGCACAGGTTTCCTTGTGGAGACGAGTTGAGTTCGGATGGGTGCCTCAGGAAAACCCCTATGCTCGTATTGGAATCAGGCTTTTGAGGACACATGCCTGTAACCCAAAGGAATAGATCCTATTATGGACTAGGGTCCTGTCTCGTTCAATGTTCTTCTCTGGGGACATCCATCTAAGGTATGAGTAGAGGTCGATTATCAGCTGGTGTCAGACAGCCCTTGTTTGTTCCTGGCGTCCTATACTATTGGGATGGACTCAGGGACTTTGGAGGTTTCTCCTAATTTGTACGATTTTGGACCATGGAATGGGGAGAATTCCCATGGATTGGTAGGCACATTCCTAATGTGTGGCTCCAGCGGCCCAGCCTGGAGGGTGTGTGGCCCAAGACTTTGAGGACAGAAGTCTGGAAACACAAACTCAGCTTAGGTTTGGGGACGTAGGTATGGCAGGCCCGATCTACAAACCATTAGAAGAACTCTTTAGGATATGAAGAAAGTGCGAGTCTGAGGCGCTAGCTTAGGCTTTTGTCTCTGGATTTTGTATCAGCGAGGGCCATGGAATGTCGGGGAGGCCTCATGGGCCATGGACGAATCTACCTCTCTGAGGATTTGGCCCGATTCCCAATTGCTTTTCGTCAATCTGTGAGATAGGAGGACTCATGTCAGTTTTGTTACCTCAGGTGTCCCACCAAAAGAGGAATTCCATAGCAAAGCCGTGGGGAAGACTGAAGGGACAACCCGAACTATGGTTAAAAATTGGGGCCTAGGGGCATTGCAAGCCCAATATGCTATCTCTTCATCCAGCTACTGAGGGGCCTTACTTGAGGACTGGGCTCAGCCTGAGGGTCACAATGTGTGTTTCTGACCAATGTGGCCCGCGAGCATGGGCGGGGCCTCATGGGCCACAGTGCTTTCAACTACACTGAAGGTTGGACAACATGCCAACCACAAGGTTTCTTTCCATGGGGAAGGAGTTCTGATTTCTGCATCACCTTCAACCCTGGGCAGTGATTAGAGATAAGGTCTAGGTTCTGAAACCTGAAAACCGAGGTTGGGAAGAGATGACGACCTAAGGCCATGGCGGCTCGATGTGCTCAGTGTGCGGCCAGCTGTCTGGAGGGGCCAGTCGGTCCAGGCTCAGGCTGTGTCAGAAAGGGTATTAGTGCCCTGGTAAGCTTATGTATTTGGGGTACAGCCAAGGTCGGTGGAGGTTGATCCTCATTTGGGGTTACTGGGTAGCCCCAGAGGACAATGTTTTTCTTCTGGTGGGCAGGCAGAGTGCTGCATTGTAGTTCTAGATTGCCAAACTGGAGGGCTTGTTGGCCAGTAGTCTGACGACAAAAGTCTGAGAACACAAGCTAGGCTTAGGTTTCTGGGTGAGGCCATGGCAGGCACAATCTACAGACCTGAATCGAGATCTCGTGCATCTGAAGTCAGGGCGGGGATCAGACGATCGCTCAGGTTGGAGTTTCTGTCCCTGATGGCCCCTTTATGAATGGAAGGACATAACGAGGCCATGGGGGTTTTCCCATGATGGGAGTTGTGAGACGCTCCAAACTGCAGAGAGTCTTGTGCAGGACAATTGAGACCTGTTGTTTGACTCCAAGCCAATGATTCTGAGCAGGGTTCTAAGGATGGATGGCTGGGTAGCCCACCTCGCATTCCAATTGTCTCCTAGCAACAAGACAGGATAGATCTCCTCGATCTGTGGGGAGCAACCGAGGACGCTGAGTTGAAATGGACACCGCTGGGGATGGGTCCTAATGTGCTTTTGTGCCTATGGAGACCTTGAAATGAAGCGGTGGCACTGGGGCCCTAAAGGGTTCTCCTAAACAGAGGCTTTGACACAGCTCCAACGTGCAAGTTTCCCATGTGTAGATGAGATGTTTTCTGATGGGTGAGTCAAGAAACAGCTATATGCTGCTTTGAAATCCAGGCCTCTGAGGAGAGATGCCTGGAAACCAAAGCAATGGATCTGATTAGTGCCTAGGGGCCTGTTCATTCCTTTTTACCTCTGGGGACATCTGTCTATGGGTCTGAGTGCAGGTAGGTGCTCAGTTGGGCTCAGATTGCCCCTGTTTATCCTGGGAAGCCACCACTATTGAGATGGATCAGGGATTTGGAGGTTTATCCTATTAGAAGGGTTGTGGCCATTGGAATGGGCACACACAATTCCCTTGGAGAGGGCAAGTACAGTCCTCAGGTTTGGCGCCAGGGGCCTGAGCCTGTAGGTTGTGTAGGCCAGGGCTGTTTGGACAGTTGTCTGAAAACACAGACTCGGCTTATGTTTCGGGTCATAGGTATGGCAGGACTGATCTACAGACCATGAGGAGGTCTCTTCTAGATTTGAAAGAAGCGCGACTGTGAGGCTCCTGCTCAAGTTTTTGTCTCTGGATATCGTGTCAATCATGGTCGTGGAATTTCGGGGTGACCTCATGGGAAATGGACGAGTCTTACTCTCTGGTGGTTTGGCCCCGTCCAAGAGTTTGGGGTCATTCTGTGGGCTGGAATAAGTCCTTTTTTTTTTTTTTTTTTTTGCTGTTGTTGTTGTTGTTGTTTTCTTTTTTAACCTCAGGTGTCCCACCAAATGAGTGATTCCAGTGTAGAGCCCTGGGGAGGGGCGACTGGACAATCAGAAATCTGGTTAAAAATTGGGGCCTAGGGACATGTCAAGCCCATTATGACATCTAATGGTCCAGACACTGAGAGGATTTAATAGAGGACAGGACTCATGCTGAGGGTCACAATGCGTGTCTATGCCCTCGTCGCACTCAAGAATGGGCGGGGCCTCAGGGTGAATGCTGGTTTCTCCTACACTGAACGTTGGACAACGTGCCAACCACAAGGGTTCTTGCCATGGGTAAGAAGGAGTTCTGATTTCTGCATCACACTCACCCCTGGGCAGTGATTGGAGATAAGGTCTCGGTTCTGAAGCCAGAAAACTGAGGTAGGGAAGAGATTATGACCTAAGGCCATGGCGGGTTTTATGTGCTCAGTGTGTGGTCAGCTTTCCGGGTGTTGGTCAAGAGGTCCGGGCTCAGGTTGTGTTCGACAGTGCATTAGTGCCCAGGTTAGACTATATAATTTGGGTAAAGTCGAGTGCTGTGTAGGTTGATCCTCATTTAAGGTGCCTGGGCAGCTCATGAGGCAATAATTTTTTTTCTAGAGGGCAGGCAGAGTGCTGCATTGTGGGTCCGGAATTGCCAAACGTGAGGGCTTCGGAGCCAGGAGTGTGAGGACGGAAGTTTGAGAAGACAAGCTAGACTTGGGTTTCAGGGCGAGGGCACGGCAGGTACCCTCTGTAGATCTGAACCAAAGCCTCATGCATCTGAAGTCAGGGCGAGGATCAGACGTTGGCTCAGGTTGGAGTTTCTGTGCATGACGGCCGCTTCATGAAGGGAGCGGAATTTCGAGGCCATTGAGGTTTTCCCACTTTGGGAGTTGTGGGATGCCCCCTTCAAGGATTCCTTCTGCGGGACAATTGAAACCTGTTGGACATCTCCAGGACATCCCATATGGAATGACTCCAGAGCACCGTTCGCGGATGGATGCCTGGGAAGCCCGCCTCGCATTCCAATTGTCTCCTAGCAACAAGACAGTTTAGATCTGATGGCTCTGCCGGAGCAACCGGGGTGGCTGAGTTGAAATGGACTTTCCTGAGGATGGGTCCTAATGTGTTTTTGTGTCCATAAGGGCCTTGGAATGGGGCGGTGGCACCGGACCCTGAACTACTCTCCTAAGCTTTGGACATGGCTCCCATGCACAGGTTTCCTTGTGGAGACGAGTTGAGTTCGGATGGGTGCCTCAGGAAAACCCCTATGCTCGTATTGGAATCAGGCTTTTGAGGACACATGCCTGTAACCCAAAGGAATAGATCCTATTATGGACTAGGGTCCTGTCTCGTTCAATGTTCTTCTCTGGGGACATCCATCTAAGGTATGAGTAGAGGTCGATTATCAGCTGGTGTCAGACAGCCCTTGTTTGTTCCTGGCGTCCTATACTATTGGGATGGACTCAGGGACTTTGGAGGTTTCTCCTAATTTGTACGATTTTGGACCATGGAATGGGGAGAATTCCCATGGATTGGTAGGCACATTCCTAATGTGTGGCTCCAGCGGCCCAGCCTGGAGGGTGTGTGGCCCAAGACTTTGAGGACAGAAGTCTGGAAACACAAACTCAGCTTAGGTTTGGGGACGTAGGTATGGCAGGCCCGATCTACAAACCATTAGAAGAACTCTTTAGGATATGAAGAAAGTGCGAGTCTGAGGCGCTAGCTTAGGCTTTTGTCTCTGGATTTTGTATCAGCGAGGGCCATGGAATGTCGGGGAGGCCTCATGGGCCATGGACGAATCTACCTCTCTGAGGATTTGGCCCGATTCCCAATTGCTTTTCGTCAATCTGTGAGATAGGAGGACTCATGTCAGTTTTGTTACCTCAGGTGTCCCACCAAAAGAGGAATTCCATAGCAAAGCCGTGGGGAAGACTGAAGGGACAACCCGAACTATGGTTAAAAATTGGGGCCTAGGGGCATTGCAAGCCCAATATGCTATCTCTTCATCCAGCTACTGAGGGGCCTTACTTGAGGACTGGGCTCAGCCTGAGGGTCACAATGTGTGTTTCTGACCAATGTGGCCCGCGAGCATGGGCGGGGCCTCATGGGCCACAGTGCTTTCAACTACACTGAAGGTTGGACAACATGCCAACCACAAGGTTTCTTTCCATGGGGAAGGAGTTCTGATTTCTGCATCACCTTCAACCCTGGGCAGTGATTAGAGATAAGGTCTAGGTTCTGAAACCTGAAAACCGAGGTTGGGAAGAGATGACGACCTAAGGCCATGGCGGCTCGATGTGCTCAGTGTGCGGCCAGCTGTCTGGAGGGGCCAGTCGGTCCAGGCTCAGGCTGTGTCAGAAAGGGTATTAGTGCCCTGGTAAGCTTATGTATTTGGGGTACAGCCAAGGTCGGTGGAGGTTGATCCTCATTTGGGGTTACTGGGTAGCCCCAGAGGACAATGTTTTTCTTCTGGTGGGCAGGCAGAGTGCTGCATTGTAGTTCTAGATTGCCAAACTGGAGGGCTTGTTGGCCAGTAGTCTGACGACAAAAGTCTGAGAACACAAGCTAGGCTTAGGTTTCTGGGTGAGGCCATGGCAGGCACAATCTACAGACCTGAATCGAGATCTCGTGCATCTGAAGTCAGGGCGAGGATCAGACGATCGCTCAGGTTGGAGTTTCTGTCCCTGATGGCCCCTTTATGAATGGAAGGGCATAACGAGGCCATGGGGGTTTTCCCATGATGGGAGTTGTGAGACGCTCCAAACTGCAGAGAGTCTTGTGCAGGAAAATTGAGACCTGTTGTTTGACTCCAAGCCAATGATTCTGAGCAGGGTTCTAAGGATGGATGGCTGGGTAGCCCACCTCGCATTCCAATTGTCTCCTAGCAACAAGACAGGTTAGATCTCCTGGATCTGTGGGGAGCAACCGAAGACGCTGAGTTGAAGTGGACAATCCTGGGGATGGGTCCTAATGTGCTTTTGTGCCTATGGAGACCTTGGAATGAAGCGGTGGCACTGGGGCCCTAAAGGATTCTCCTAAACAGAGGCTTTGACACAGCTCCAACGTGCAAGTTTCCCATGGGTAGATGAGATGTTTTCTGATGGGTGAGTCAAGAAACAGCTATTAACTGCTTTTGAAATCCAGGCCTCTGAGGAGAGATGCCTGGAAACCAAAGCAATGAATCTAATTAGTGCCTAGGGGCCTGTTCTTTCCTTTTTACCTCTGGGAACATCTGTTTATGGGTCTGAGTGCAGGTAGGTGCTCAGTTGGTCTCAGATTGCCCCTGTTTTTCCTGGGAAGCCACCACTATTGAGATGGATCAGGGATTTGGAGGTTTATCCTATTAGAAGGCTTGTGGCCATTGGAATGGGCACACACAATTCCCTTGGAGAGGGCAAGTACAGTCCTCAGGTTTGGCTCCAGGGCCTGAGCCTGTAGGTTGTGTAGGCCAGGGCTGTTTGGACAGTTGTCTGAAAACACAGACTCGGCTTATGTTTCGGGTCATAGGTATGGCAGGACTGATCTACAGACCATGAGAGGGTCTCCTCGGGATTTGAAAGAAGCACGACTGTGAGGCTCCTGTTCAAGTTTTTGTCTCTGGATATCGTGTCACTCATGGTCGTGGAATTTCGGGGTGACCTCATGGGAAATGGACGAGTCTTACTCTCTGGTGGTTTGGCGCCGTCCAAAGAGTTTGGGGTAATTCTGTGGGCTGGAATAAGTCCGTTTTTTTTTTTTGTTGTTGTTGTTGTTGTTTTCTTTTTTAACCTCAGGTGTCCCACCAAATGAGTGATTCCAGAGTAGAGCCCTGGGGAGGGGCGACTGGACAATCAGAAATCTGGTTAAAAATTGGGGCCTAGGGACATGTCAAGCCCATTATGACATCTAATGGTCCAGACACTGAGAGGACTTACTAGGGGACAGGACTCATGCTGAGGGTCACAATGCGTGTCTATGCCCTCGTCGCACTCAAGAATGGGCGGGGCCTCAGGGTGAATGCTGGTTTCTCCTACACTGAACGTTGGACAACGTGCCAACCACAAGGGTTCTTGCCATGGGTAAGGAGGAGTTCTGATTTCTGCTTCACACTCAGCCCTGGGCAGTGATTGGAGATAAGGTCTCGGTTCTGAAGCCAGAAAACTGAGGTAGGGAAGAGATGATGACCTAAGGCCATGGTGGGTTTTATGTGCTCAGTGTGCGGTCAGCTTTCCGGGTGTTGGTCAGGAGGTCCGGGCTCAGGTTGTGTTCGACAGTGCATTAGTGCCCAGGTTAGACTATATAATTTGGGTAAAGTCGAGTGCTGTGTAGGTTGATCCTCATTTAAGGTGCCTGGGCAGCTCATGAGGCAATAATTTTTTTTCTAGAGGGCAGGCAGAGTGCTGCATTGTGGGTCCGGAATTGCCAAACTTGAGGGCTTCGGGGCCAGGAGTGTGAGGACGGAAGTTTGAGAAGACAAGCTAGACTTGGGTTTCAGGGCGAGGGCACGGCAGGTACCCCCTGTAGATCTGAACCAATATCTCATGCATCTGAAGTCAGGGCGAGGATCAGACGTTGGCTCAGGTTGGAGTTTCTGTGCCTGACGGCCGCTTCATGAAGGGAGCGGAATCTCGAGGCCATTGAGGTTTTCCCACTTTGGGAGTTGTGGGATGCCCCCTTCAAGGATTCCTTCTGCGGGACAATTGAAACCTGTTGGACATCTCCAGGACATCCCATATGGAATGACTCCAGAGCACCGTTCGCGGATGGATGCCTGGGAAGCCCGCCTCGCATTCCAATTGTCTCCTAGCAACAAGACAGTTTAGATCTCATGGCTCTGCGGGAGCAACCGGGGTGGCTGAGTTGAAATCGACTTTCCTGAGGATTGGTCCTAATGTGTTCTTGTGTCCATGAGGGCCTTGGAATGGGGCGGGGGCACCGGACCCTGAAGTACTCTCCTAAGCTTTGGACATGGCTCCCATGCACAGGTTTCCTTGTGGAGACGAGTTGAGTTCGGATGGGTGCCTCAGGAAAACCCCTATGCTCGTATTGGAATCAGGCTTTTGAGGACACATGCCTGTAACCCAAAGGAATGGATCCTATTATGGCCTAGGGTCCTGTCTGGTTCAATCTTCTTCTCTGGGGACATCCATCTAAGGTATGAGTGGAGGTCGATTATCAGCTGGTGTCAGACAGCCCTTGTTTGTTCCTGGCGACCTATAGTATTGGGATGGCCTCAGGGACTTTGGAGGTTTCTCCTAATTTGTACGATTTTGGACCATGGAATGGGGAGAATTCCCATGGATTGGTAGGCACAGTCCTAATGTGTGGCTCCAGCGGCCCAGCCTGGAGGGTGTGTGGCCCAAGACTTTGAGGACAGAAGTCTGGAAACACAAACTCAGCTTAGGTTTGGGGACGTAGGTATGGCAGGCCCGATCTACAAACCATTAGAAGAACTCTTTAGGATATGAAGAATGTGCGAGTCTGAGGCGCTAGCTTAGGCTTTTGTCTCTGGATTTTGTATCAGAGAGGGCCGTGGAATGTCGGGGAGGCCTCATGGGCCATGGACGAATCTACCTCTCTGAGGATTTGGCCCGATTCCCAATTGCTTTTCGTCAATCTGTGAGAGGGGAGGACTCATGTCAGTTTTGTTACCTCAGGTGGCCCACCAAAAGAGGAATTCCATAGCAAAGCCGTGGGGAAGACTGAAGGGACAACCCGAACAATGGTTAAAAATTGGGGCCTAGGGGCATGGCAAGCCAAATATGCTATCTCTTCATCCAGCCACTGAGGGGCCTTACTTGAGGACTGGGCTCAGCCTGAGGGTCATAATGTGTGTTTGTGACCAATGTGGCCCGCGAGCATGGGCGGGGCCTCATGGGCCACACTGGTTTCAACTACACTGAAGGTTGGACAACATGCCAACCACAAGGTTTCTTGCCATGGGGAAGGAGTTCTGATTTCTGCATCACCTTCAACCCTGGGCAGTGATTAGAGATAAGGTCTAGTTTCTGAAACCTGAAAACCGAGGTTGGGAAGAGATGACGACCTAAGGCCATGGCGGCTCGATGTGCTCAGTGTGAGGCCAGCTGTCTGGAGGGGCCAGGGGGTCCAGGCTCAGGCTGTGTCAGAAAGGGTATTAGTGCCCTGGTAAGCTTATGTATTTGGGGTACAGCCAAGGTCGGTGGAGGTTGATCCTCATTTGGGGTTACTGGGTAGCCCCAGAGGACAATGTTTTTCTTCTGGGGGGCAGGCAGAGTGCTGCATTGTTGTTCTAGATTGCCAAACTGGAGGGCTTGTGGGCCAGTAGTCTGACGACAAAAGACTGAGAACACAAGCTAGGCTTAGGTTTCTGGGTGAGGCCATGGCAGGCACAATCTACAGACCTGAATCGAGATCTCGTGCATCTGAAGTCAGGGCGAGGATCAGACGATCGCTCAGGTTGGAGTTTCTGTCCCTGATGGCCCCTTTATGAATGGAAGGGCATAACGAGGCCATGGGGGTTTTCCCATGATGGGAGTTGTGAGACGCTCCAAACTGCAGAGAGTCTTGTGCAGGAAAATTGAGACCTGTTGTTTGACTCCAAGCCAATGATTCTGAGCAGGGTTCTAAGGATGGATGGCTGGGTAGCCCACCTCGCATTCCAATTGTCTCCTAGCAACAAGACAGGTTAGATCTCCTGGATCTGTGGGGAGCAACCGAGGATGCTGAGTTGAAATGGACACCCCTGGGGATGGGTCCTAATGTGCTTTTGTGCCTATGGAGACCTTGGTATGAAGCGGTGGCCCTGGGGCCCTAAAGGGTTCTCCTAAACAGAGGCTTTGACACAGCTCCAACGTGCAAGTTTCCCATGTGTAGATGAGATGTTTTCTGATGGGTGAGTCAAGAAACAGCTATATGCTGCTTTTGAAATCCAGACCTCGGAGGAGAGATGCCTGGCAACCAAAGCAATGGATCTGATTAGTGCCTAGGGGCCTGTTCTTTCCTTTTTACCTCTGGGGACATCTGTCTATGGGTCTGAGTGCAGGTAGGTGCTCAGTTGGGCTCAGATTGCCCCTGTTTTTCCTGGGAAGCCACCACTATTGAGATGGATCAGGGATTTGGAGGTTTATCCTATTAGAAGGCTTGTGGCCATTGGAATGGGCACACACAATTCCTTTGGAGAGGGCAATTACAGTCCTCAGGTTTGGCTCAGGGGCCTGAGCCTGTAGGTTGTGTAGGCCAGGGCTGTTTGGACAGTTGTCTGAAAACACAGACTCGGCTTATGTTTCGGGTCATAGGTATGGCAGGACTGATCTACAGACCATGAGGAGGTCTCTTCGGGATTTGAAAGAAGCGCGACTGTGAGGCTCCTGCTCAAGTTTTTGTCTCTGGATATCGTGTCACTCATGGTCGTGGAATTTCTGGGTGACCTCATGGGAAATGGACGAGTCTTACTCTCTGGTGGTTTGGCCCCGTCGAAAGAGTTTGGGGTCATTCTGTGGGCTGGAATAAGTCCGTTTTTTTTTGTTGTTGTTGTTGTTGTTTTCTTTTTTAACCTCAGGTGTCCCACCAAATGAGGGATTCCAGAGTAGAGCCCTGGGGAGGGGCGACTGGACAATCAGAAATCTGGTTAAAAATTGGGGCCTAGGGACATGTCAAGCCCATTATGACATCTAATGTTCCAGCCACTGAGAGGATTTAATAGAGGACAGGACTCATGCTGAGGGTCACAATGCGTGTCTATGCCCTCGTCGCACTCAAGAATGGGCGGGGCCTCAGGATGAATGCTTTTTTCTCCTACACTGAACGTTGGACAACGTGCCAACACCAAGGGTTCTTGCCATGGGTAAGGAGGAGTTCTGATTTCTGCATCACACTCACCCCTGGGCAGTGATTGGAGATAAGGTCTCGGTTCTGAAGCCTGAGAACTGAGGTAGGGAAGAGATGATGACCTAAGGCCATGGCAGGTTTTATGTGCTCAGTGTGCGGTCAGCTTTCTGGGTGTTGGTCAGGAGGTCCGGGCTCAGGTTGTGTTCGACAGTGCATTAGTGCCCAAGTTAGACTATATAATTTTTGGAAAGTCGAGTGCTGTGTAGGTTGATCCTCATTTAAGGTGCCTGGGCAGCTCATGAGGCAATAATTTTTTTTTTCTAGAGGGCAGGCAGAGTGCTGCATTGTGGGTCCGGAATTGCCAAACTTGAGGGCTTCGGGGCCAGGAGTGTGAGGACGGAAGTCTGAGAAGACAAGCTAGACTTGGGTTTCAGGCGAGGGCACGGCAGGTTACCCCTGCAGATCTGAACCAATATCTCATGCATCTGAAGTCAGGGCGAGGATCAGACGTTGGCTCAGGTCGGAGTTTCTGTGCATGACGGCCGCTTCATAAAGGGAGCGGCATCTCGAGGCCATTGAGGTTTTCCCACGTTGGGAGTCGTGGGATGCCCCCTTCAAAGATTCCTTCTGCGGGACAATTGAGACCAGTTGGACAGCTCCAGGACATCCCATATGGAATGACTCCAGAGCACCGTTCGCGGATGGATGCCTGGGAAGACCGCCTAGCATTCCAATTGTCTCCTAGCAACAAGACAGTTTAGATTTGATGGCTCTGCCGGAGCAATCGGGGTGGCTGCGAAACGGACTATCCTGAGGATGGGTCCTAATGTGTTTTTGGGTCCATGAGGGCCTTGGAATGGGGCGGTGGCACCGGGACCCTGAAGTACTCTCCTAAGCTTTGGACATGGCTCCCATGCACAGGTTTCCTTGTGGAGACGAGATGAGTTCTGATGGGTGCCTCAGGAAAACCCCTATGCTCGTATTGGAATCAGGCTTTTGAAACCACATGCCTGTAACCCAAAGCAATTGATCCTATTATGGCCTAGGGTCCTGTCTGGTTCAATCTTCTTCTCTGGGGACATCCATCTATGGTATGAGTGGAGGTCGATTATCAGCTGGAGTCAGACAGCCCTTGTTTGTTCCGGGCGACCTACACTATTGGGATGGCCTCAGGGACTTTGGAGGTTTCTCCTAATTTGTACGATTTTGGACCATGGAATGGGCAGAATTCCCATGGATTGGTAGGCACATTCCTAATGTGTGGCTCCAGCGGCCCAGCCTGGAGGGTGTGTGGCCCAAGACTTTGAGGACAGAAGTCTGGAAACACAAACTCAGCTTAGGTTTGGGGACGTAGGTATGGCAGGCCCGATCTATAAACCATGAGAAGAACTCTTTAGGATATGAAGAAAGTGCGAGTCTGAGGCGCTAGCTTAGGCTTTTGTCTCTGGATTTTGTATCAGCGACGGCCGTGGAATGTCGGGGAGGCCTCATGGGCCATGGACGAATCTACCTCTCTGAGGATTTGGCCCGATTCCCAATTGCTTTTCGTCAATCTGTGAGAGGGGAGGACTCATGTCAGTTTTGTTACCTCAGGTGGCCCACCAAAAGAGGAATTCCATAGCAAAGCCGTGGGGAAGACTGAAGGGACAACCCGAACTATGGTTAAAAATTGGGGCCTAGGGGCATTGCAAGACCAATATGCTATCTCTTCATCCAGCCACTGAGGGGCCTTACTTGAGGACTGGGCTCAGCCTGAGGGTCACAATGTGTGTTTGTGATCAATGTGGCCCGCGAGCATGGGCGGGGCCTCATGGGCCACACTGGTTTCAACTACACTGAAGGTTGGACAACATGCCAACCACAAGGTTTCTTGCCATGGGGAAGGAGTTCTGATTTCTGCATCACCTTCAACCCTGGGCAGTGATTGGAGATAAGGTCTAGTTTCTGAAACCTGAAAACCGAGGTTGGGAAGAGATGACGACCTAAGGCCATGGCGGCTCGATGTGCTCAGTGTGTGGCCAGCTGTCTGGGAGGGTCAGGGGTCCAGGCTCAGGTTGTGTCAGAAAGGGTATTAGTGCCCTGGTAAGCTTATGTATTTGGGGTACAGCCAAGGTCGGTGGAGGTTGATCCTCATTTGGGGTTACTGGGTAGCCCCAGAGGACAATGTTTTTCTTCTGGTGGGCAGGCAGAGTGCTGCATTGTAGTTCTAGATTGCCAAACTGGAGGGCTTGTGAGCCAGTAGTCTGACGACAAAAGTCTGAGAACACAAGCTAGGCTTAGGTTTTTTGGTGAGGCCATGGCAGGCACAATCTACAGACCTGAATCGAGATCTCGTGCATCTGAAGTCAGGGCGAGGATCAGACGATCGCTCAGGTTGGAGTTTCTGTCCCTGATGGCCCCTTTATGAATGGAAGGGCATAACGAGGCCATGGGGGTTTTCCCATGATGGGAGTTGTGAGACGCTCCAAACTGCAGAGAGTCTTCTGCAGGACAATTGAGACCTGTTGTTTGGTTCCAGACCAATGATTCTGAGCAGGGTTCTAAGGATGGATGGCTGGGTAGCCCACCTCGCATTCCAATTGTCTCCTAGCAACAAGACAGGTTAGATCTCCTGGATCTGTGGGGAGCAACCGAGGACGCTGAGTTGAAATGGACACCCCTGGGGATGGGTCCTAATGTGCTTTTGTGCCTATGGAGACCTTGGAATGAAGCGGTGGCACTGGGGCCCTAAAGGATTCTCCTAAACAGAGGCTTTGACACAGATCCAACGTGCAAGTTTCCCATGGGTAGATGAGATGTTTTCTGATGGGTGAGTCAAGAAACAGCTATATGCTGCTTTTGAAATCCAGGCCTCTGAGGAGAGATGCCTGGAAACCAAAGCAATGAATCTAATTAGTGCCTAGGGGCCTGTTCTTTCCTTTTTACCTCTGGGAACATCTGTTTATGGGTCTGAGTGCAGGTAGGTGCTCAGTTGGTCTCAGATTGCCCCTGTTTTTCCTGGGAAGCCACCACTATTGAGATGGATCAGGGATTTGGAGGTTTATCCTATTAGAAGGCTTGTGGCCATTGGAATGGGCACACACAATTCCCTTGGAGAGGGCAAGTACAGTCCTCAGGTTTGGCTCCAGGGGCCTGAGCCTGTAGGTTGTGTAGGCCAGGGCTGTTTGGACAGTTGTCTGAAAACACAGACTCGGCTTATGTTTCGGGTCATAGGTATGGCAGGACTGATCTACAGACCATGAGGAGGTCTCTTCGGGATTTGAAAGAAGCACGACTGTGAGGCTCCTGCTCAAGTTTTTGTCTCTGGATATCGTGTCACTCATGGTCGTGGAATTTCGGGGTGACCTCATGGGAAATGGACGAGTCTTACTCTCTGGTGGTTTGGCGCCGTCCAAAGAGTTTGGGGTAATTCTGTGGGCTGGAATAAGTCCGTTTTTTTTTGTTGTTGTTGTTGTTGTTGTTGTTTTCTTTTTTAACCTCAGGTGTCCCACCAAATGAGTGATTTCAGAGTAGAGCCCTGGGGAGGGGCGACTGGACAATCAGAAATCTGGTTAAAAATTGGGGCCTAGGGACATGTCAAGCCCATTATGACATCTAATGGTCCAGCCACTGAGAGGACTTACTAGGGGACAGGACTCATGCTGAGGGTCACAATGCGTGTCTATGCCCTCGTCGCACTCAAGAATGGGCGGGGCCTCAGGGTGAATGCTTTTTTCTCCTACACTGAACGTTGGACAACGTGCCAACCACAAGGGTTCTTGCCATGGGTAAGGAGGAGTTCTGATTTCTGCATCACACTCAGCCCTGGGCAGTGATTGGAGATAAGGTCTCGGTTCTGAAGCCAGAAAACTGAGGTAGGGAAGAGATGATGACCTAAGGCCATGGCGGGTTTTATGTGCTCAGTGTGCGGTCAGCTTTCCGGGTGTTGGTCAGGAGGTCCGGGCTCAGGTTGTGTTCGACAGTGCATTAGTGCCCAGGTTAGACTATATAATTTGGGTAAAGTCGAGTGCTGTGTAGGTTGATCCTCATTTAAGGTGCCTGGGCAGCTCATGAGGCAATAATTTTTTTTCTAGAGGGCAGGCAGAGTGCTGCATTGTGGGTCCGGAATTGCCAAACTTGAGGGCTTCGGGGCCAGGAGTGTGAGGATGGAAGTTTGAGAAGACAAGCTAGACTTGGGTTTCAGGGCGAGGGCACGGCAGGTACCCCCTGTAGATCTGAACCAATATCTCATGCATCTGAAGTCAGGGCGAGGATCAGACGTTGGCTCAGGTTGGAGTTTCTGTGCATGACGGCCGCTTCATGAAGGGAGCGGAATCTCGAGGCCATTGAGGTTTTCCCACTTTGGGAGTTGTGGGATGCCCCCTTCAAGGATTCCTTCTGCGGGACAATTGAAACCTGTTGGACATCTCCAGGACATCCCATATGGAATGACTCCAGAGCACCGTTCGCGGATGGATGCCTGGGAAGCCCGCCTCGCATTCCAATTGTCTCCTAGCAACAAGACAGTTTAGATTTCATGGCTCTGCGGGAGCAACCGGGGTGGCTGAGTTGAAATCGACTTTCCTGAGGATTGGTCCTAATGTGTTTTTGTGTCCATGAGGGCCTTGGAATGGGGCGGGGCACCGGACCCTGAAGTACTCTCCTAAGCTTTGGACATGGCTCCCATGCACAGGTTTCCTTGTGGAGACGAGTTGAGTTCGGATGGGTGCCTCAGGAAAACCCCTATGCTCGTATTGGAATCAGGCTTTTGAGGACACATGCCTGTAACCCAAAGGAATGGATCCTATTATGGCCTAGGGTCCTGTCTGGTTCAATCTTCTTCTCTGGGGACATCCATCTAAGGTATGAGTGGAGGTCGATTATCAGCTGGTGTCAGACAGCCCTTGTTTGTTCCTGGCGACCTATACTATTGGGATGGCCTCAGGGACTTTGGAGGTTTCTCCTAATTTGTACGATTTTGGACCATGGAATGGGGAGAATTCCCATGGATTTGTAGGCACAGTCCTAATGTGTGGCTCCAGCGGCCCAGCCTGGAGGGTGTGTGGCCCAAGACTTTGAGGACAGAAGTCTGGAAACACAAACTCAGCTTAGGTTTGGGGACGTAGGTATGGCAGGCCCGATCTACAAACCATTAGAAGAACTCTTTAGGATATGAAGAAAGTGCGAGTCTGAGGCGCTAGCTTAGGCTTTTGTCTCTGGATTTTGTATCAGCGACGGCCGTGGAATGTCGGGGAGGCCTCATGGGCCATGGACGAATCTACCTCTCTGAGGATTTGGCCCGATTCCCAATTGCTTTTCGTCAATCTGTGGGATAGGAGGACACATTTCAGATTTGTTACTTCAGGTGTCCCACCAAAAGAGGAATTCCATAGCAAAGCCGTGGGGAAGACTGAAGGGACAACCCGAACTATGGTTAAAAATGGGGCCCTGGGGGCATTGCAAGACCAATATGCTATCTCTTCATCCAGGCACTGAGGGGCCTTACTTGAGGACTGGGCTCAGCCTGAGGGTCACAATGTGTGTTTGTGACCAATGTGGCCCACGAGCATGGGCCGGGCCTCATGGGCCACACTGGTTTCAACTACACTGAAGGTTGGACAACATGCCAACCACAAGGTTTCTTGCCATGGGGAAGGAGTTCTGATTTCTGCATCACCTTCAACCCTGGGCAGTGATTGGAGATAAGGTCTAGGTTCTGAAACCTGAAAACCGAGGTTGGGAAGAGATGACGACCTAAGGCCATGGCGGCTCGATGTGCTCAGTGTACGGCCAGCTGTCTGGGAGGGGCCAGGGGTCCAGGCTCAGGCTGTGTCAGAAAGGGTATTAGTGCCCTGGTAAGCTTATGTATTTGGGGTACAGCCAAGGTCGGTGGAGGTTGATCCTCATTTGGGGTTACTGGGTAGCCCCAGAGGACAATGTTTTTCTTCTGGTGGGCAGGCAGAGTGCTGCATTGCAGTTCTAGATTGCCAAACTGGAGGGCTTGTGGGCCAGTAGTCTGACGACAAAAGTCTGAGAACACAAGCTAGGCTTAGGTTTCTGGGTGAGGCCATGGCAGGCACAATCTACAGACCTGAATCGAGATCTCGTGCATCTGAAGTCAGGGCGAAGATCAGACTATCGCTCAGGTTGGAGTTTCTGTCCCTGATGGCCCCTTTATGAATGGAAGGGCATAACGAGGCCATGGGGGTTTTCCCATGATGGGAGTTGTGAGACGCTCCAAACTGCAGAGAGTCTTCTGCAGGACAATTGAGACCTGTTGTTTGGCTCCAGACCAATGATTCTGAGCAGGGTTCTAAGGATGGATGGTTGGGTAGCCCACCTCGCATTCCAATTGTCTCCTAGCAACAAGACAGGTTAGATCTCCTGGATCTGTGGGGAGCAACCGAGGACGCTGAGTTGAAATGGACACCCCTGGGGATGGGTCCTAATGTGCTTTTGTGCCTATGGAGACCTTGGAATGAAGCGGTGGCACTGGGGCCCTAAAGGGTTCTCCTAAACAGAGGCTTTGACACAGATCCAACGTGCAAGTTTCCCATGTGTAGATGAGATGTTTTCTGATGAGTGAGTCAAGAAACAGCTATATGCTGCTTTTGATCCAGGCCACTGAGGAGAGATGCCTGGAAACCAAAGCAATGGATCTGATTAGTGCCTAGGGGCCTGTTCTTTCCTTTTTACCTCTGGGGACATCTGTCTATGGGTCTGAGTGCAGGTAGGTGCTCAGTTGGGCTCAGATTGACCCTGTTTTTCCTGGGAAGCCACCACTATTGAGATGGATCAGTGACTTTGGAGGTTTATCCTATTAGAAGGGTTGTGGCCATTGGAATGGGCACACACAATTCCCTTGGAGAGGGCAAGTACAGTCCTCAGGTTTGGCTCCAGGGGCCTGAGCCTGTAGGTTCTGTAGGCCAGGGATGTTTGGACATTTGTCTGAAAACACAAACTCGGCTTATATTTCGGGTCATAGGTATGGCAGGACTGATCTACAGACCATGAGGAGATCACTTCGGGATTTAAAAGAAGCACGAGTGTGAGGCTCCTGCTCAAGTTTTTGTCTCTGGATATCGTGTCACTCATGGTCGTGGAATTTCTGGATGACTTCATCGGAAATGGACGAGTCTTACTCTCTGGTGGTTTGTCCCCGTCCAAAGAGTTTGGGGTCATTCTGTGGGCTGGAAGAAGTCCGTTTTTTTGTTGTTGTTGTTGTTGTTTTCTTTTTTAACCTCAGTTGTCCCACCAAATGAGGGATTCCAGAGTAGAGCCCTGGGGAGGGGCGACTGGACAATCAGAAATCTGGTTAAAAATTGGGGCCTAGGGACATGTCAAGCCAATTATGACATCTAATGGTCCAGCCACTGAGAGGACTTACTGGAGGACAGGACTCATGCTGAGGGTCACAATGCGTGTGTATGACCTCGTCGCACTCACGAATGGGCGGGGCCTCAGGGTGAATGCTGGTTTCTACTACACTGAACGTTGGACAACGTGCCAACCACAAGGTTTCTTGCAATGGGTAAGGAGGAGTTCTGATTTCTGCATCACACTCACCCCTGGGCAGTGATTGGAGATAAGGTCTCGGTTCTGAAACCTGAAAACTGAGGTAGCGAAGAGATGATGACCTAAGGCCATGGCAGGTTTTTTGTGCTCAGTGTGCGGTCAGCTTTCTGGGTGTTGGTCAGGAGGTCCGGGCTCAGGTTGTGTTCGACAGTGCATTACTGCCCAAGTTAGACTATATAACTTGGGTAAAGTAGAGTGCTGTGTAGGTTTATCCTCATTTAAGGTGCCTGGGCAGCTCATGAGGCAATAATTTTTTTTTTTCTAGAGGGCAGGCAGAGTGCTGCATTGTGGGTCCGGAATTGCCAATCTTGAGGGCTTCGGGGCCAGGAGTGTGAGGACGGAGGTCTGAGAAGACAAGCTAGACTTGGGTTTCAGGGCGAGGGCACAGCAGGTTACCCCTGCAGATCTGAACCAATATCTCATGCATCTGAAGTCAGGGCGAGGATCAGACGTTGGCTCAGGTTGGAGTTTCTGTGCATGACGGCCGCTTCATGAAGGGAGCGGCATCTCGAGCCCATTGAGGTTTTCCCACGTTGGGAGTTGTGGGATGCCCCCTTCAAGGATTCCTTCTGCGGGACAATTGAGACCTGTTGGACAGCTCGAGGACATCCCATATGGAATGACTCCAGATCACCGTTCGCGGATCGATGCCTGGGAAGCCCGCCTCGCATTCCATTTTTCTCCTAGCAACAAGACAGTTTAGATCTGATGGCTCTGCCAGAGCTATCGGGGTGGCTGAGTTGAAATGGACTTTCCTGAGGATGGTTCCTAATGTGTTTTTGGGTCCATGAGGGCCTTGGAATGGGGCGGTGGCACCGGGACCTTGAAGTACTCTCCTAAGGTTTGGACATGGCTCCCATGCCCAGGTTTCCTTGTGGAGACGAGATGAGTTCTGATGGGTGCCTCAGGAAGACCCCTATGCTCGTATTGGAATCAGGCTTTTGAGGACATATGCCTGTAACCCAAAGCAATGGATCCTATTATGGCCTAGGGTCCTGTCTGGTTCAATCTTCTTCTCTGGGGACATCCATCTATGGTATGAGTGGAGGTCGATTATCAGCTGGTGTCAGACAGTCCTTGTTTGTTCCTGGCGACCAAAACTATTGGGATGGCCTCAGGGAATTTGGAGGTTTCTCCTAATTTGTCCGATTTTGGACCATGGAATGGGCAGAATTCCCATGGATTGGTAGGTACAGTCCTAATGTGTGGCTTCAGGAGGCAGCCTGGAGGGTGTGTGGCCTAAGATTTTGAGGATAGAACTCTGAAAACACAAACTCAGCTTAGGTTTTGGGACGTAGGTATGGGCGGCCCAATCTACAAACCATGAGAAAAACTCTTTAGGATATGAAGAAAGTGTTAGTCTGAGGTGCTTGCTCAGGCTTTTGTCTCTGGATTTTGTATCAGCGACCGCCGTGGAATGACGGCGAGTCCTTCTGGGCCATGGACGAATCTTCCTCTCTGAGGATTTGGCCCGATTACCAATTGCTTTTCGTCAATCTGTGGGATGGGAGGACTCATTTTACTTTTCTTACCTCAGGTGTCCCACCAAAAGAGGAATTCCAAATCAAAGCCGTGGGGAAGACTGAAGGGACAACCCGAACTATGGTTAAAAATTGGGGCCTAGGGGCATTGCAAGCCCAATATGCTATCTCTTCATCCAGCTACTGAGTGGCCTTACTTGAGGACTGGGCTCAGCCTGAGGGTCACAATGTGTGTTTGTGACCAATTTGGCCCGCGAGCATGGGCGGGGCCTCATGGGCCACACTGGTTTCAAATACACTGAAGGTTGGACAACATGCCAACCACAAGGTTTCTTGCCATGGGGAAGGAGTTCTGATTTCTGCATCACCTTCAACCCTGGGCAGTGATTGGAGATAAGTTCTAGGTTCTGAAACCTGAAAACCGAGGTTGGGAAGAGATGACGACCTAAGGCCATGGCGGTTCGATGTGCTCAGTGTGCGGCCAGCTGTCTGGGAGGGGTCAGGGGGTCCAGGCTCAGGCTGTGTCAGAAAGGGCATTAATGCCCTTGTCAGCCTATGTATTTGGGGTACAACCAAGGTTGGTGCAGGTTGATCCTCATTTAGGGTTACTGTGTAGCCCCAGAGGACAATGTTTTTCTTCTGGTGGGCAGGCAAGTGCTGCATTGTAGTTCTGGATTGCCAAACTGGAGGGCATGTGGGCCAGTAGTCTGACGACAAATGTCTGAGAACACAAGCTAGGCTTAGGTTTCTGTGTTAGGCCATGGCAGGCACAATCTACAGACCTGAATCTAGATCTCGTGCATCTGAAGTCAGGGCGAGGATCAGACGATCACTCAGGTTGGAGTTTCTGTCGCTGATGGCCACTTCATGAATGGGGGTCATCACGAGGCCATGGGGGTTTTCCCACGATGGGAGTTGTGAGATGCTCCAAACTGCATAGAGTATTCTGCAGGACAATTGAGACCTGTTGTTTGGGTCGAGGCCAATGATTCTGAGCAGTGTTCTAAGGATGGATGGCTGGGTAGCCCACCTCGCATTCCAATTGTCTCCTAGCAACAAGACAGGCTAGATGTTCCTGGATCTGTGGGGAGAAACCGAGGACGCTGAGTTGAAATGGACAGCCCTGGGGATGGGTCCTAATTTGTTTGTGTCTGTGGAGACCTTGGAATGAAGCGGAGGCACTGGGGCCCTAAAGGGTTCTCCTAAACGGAGGCTTCGACACAGCTCCAACGTGCAAGTTTCCCATGTGTAGATGAGATGTTTTCTGATGGGTGAGTCAAGAAACAGCTATATGCTGCTTTTGAAATCCAGGCCTCTGAGGAGAGATGCCTGGAAACCAAAGCAACGGATCTGATTAGTGCCTAGGGGCCTGTTCTTTCCTTTCTCCTCTGGGGACATCTGTCTATGGGTCTGAGTGCAGGTAGGTGCTCATTTGGGCTCAGATTGTCCCTGGATCAGGGTCTTTGGAGGTTTATCCTATTAGAAGGGTTGTGGCCATTGGAATGGACACACACAATTCCCTTGGAGCGGGCAAGTACAGTCCTCAGGTTTGGCTCCAGGGGCCTGAGCCTGTAGGTTGTGTAGGCCAGGGCTGTTTGGACAGTTGTCTGAAAACACAGACTCGGCTTATGTTTCGGGTCATAGGTATGGCAGGACTGATCTACAGACCATGAGGAGGTCTCTTCGGGATTTGAAAGAAGCGCGACTTAGAGGCTCCTGCTCAAGTTTTTGTCTCTGGATATCGTGTCACTCATGGTCGTGGAATTTCTGGGTGACTTCATGGGAAATGGACGAGTCTTACTCTCTGGTGGTTGGGCCCCGTCCAAAGAGTTTGGGGTCATTCTGTGGGCTGGAAGAAGTCCGTTTTTTTTTTTTGTTTGTTTGTTTTTGTTGTTGTTTTCTTTTTTAACCTCAGGTGTCCCACCAAATGAGGGATTCCAGAGTAGAGCCCTGGGGAGGGGCAACCGGATAATCAGAAATCTGGTTAAAAATTGGGACTTAGGGACATGTCAAGCCCATTATGACATCTAATGGTCCAGCCACTGAGAGGACTTACTAGAGGACAGGACTCATGCTGAGGGTCACAATGCGTGTGTATGCCCTCTTCACACTCAAGAATGGACGGGGCCTCAGGGTGAATGCTGGTTTTTCCTACACTGAACGTTGGACAACGTGCCAACCGCAAGGGTTCTTGCCATGGGTAAGGAGGAGTTCTGATTTCTGCATCACACTCACCCCTGGGCAGTGATTGGTGATAAGGTCTCGGTTCTGAAGCCAGAAAACTGAGGTAGGGAAGAGATGATGACCTAAGCCCTTGGCGGGTTTTATGTGCTCAGTGTGCGGTCAGCTTTCTGGGTGTTGGTAGGAGGTCCTGGCTCAGGTTGTGTTCGACAGTGCAATAGTGCCCAGGTTAGACTATATAATTTGAGTAAAGTCGAGTGCTGTGTAGGTTTATCCTCATTTAAGGTGCCTGGGCAGCTCATGAGGCAATAATTTTTTTTCTAGAGGGCAGGCAGAGTGCTGCATTGTGGGTCCGGAATTGCCAAACTTGAGGGCTTCGGGGCCAGGAGTGTGAGGATGGAAGTTTGAGAAGACAAGCTAGACTTGGGTTTCAAGGCGAGGGCACGTCAGGTACCCCCTGCAGACTGAACAAATATCTCATGCATCTGAAGTCAGGGCGAGGATCAGACATTGGCTCAGGTTGGAGTTTCTGTGCATGACGGCCGCTTCATGAAGGGAGCGGAATCTCGAGGCCATTGAGGTTTTCCCACTTTGGGAGTTGTGGGATGCCCCCTTCAAGGATTCCTTCTGCGGGACAATTGAGAACTGTTGGACAGCTCCAGGACATCCCATATGGAATGACTCCAGAGCACCGTTCGCGGATGGATGCCTGGGAAGCCCACCTCGCATTCCAATTGTCTCCTAGCAACAAGATAGTTTAGATCTGATGGCTCTGCCGGAGCAACCGGGGTGGCTGAGTTGAAATGGACTTTCCTGAGGATGGGTCCTAATGTGTTTTTGTGTCCATGAGGGCCTTGGAATGGGGCGGTGGCACCGGACCCTGAAGTACTCTCCTAAGCTTTGGACATGGCTCCCATGCACAGGTTTCCCTGTGGAGACGAGTTGAGTTCTGATGGGTGCCTCAGGAAAACCCCTATGCTCGTATTGGAATCAGGCTTTTGAGGACACATGCCTGTAACCCAAAGCAATTGATCCTATTATGGCCTAGGGTCCTGTCTGGTTCAATCTTCTTCTCTGGGGACATCCATCTATGGTATGAGTGGAGGTCGATTATCAGCTGGAGTCAGACAGCCCTTGTTTGTTCCGGGCGAACTGCACTATTGGGATGGCCTCAGGGACTTTGGAGGTTTCTCCTAATTTGTACGATTTTGGATCATGGAATGGGCAGAATTCCCATGGATTGGTAGGCACATTCCTAATGTGTGGCTCCAGCGGCCCAGCCTGGAGGGTGTGTGGCCCAAGACTTTGAGGACAGAAGTCTGGAAACACAAACTCAGCTTAGGTTTGGGGACGTAGGTATGGCAGGCCCGATCTATAAACCATGAGAAGAACTCTTTAGGATATGAAGAAAGTGCGAGTCTGAGGCGCTAGCTTAGGCTTTTGTCTCTGGATTTTGTATCAGCGACGGCCGTGGAATGTCGGGGAGGCCTCATGGGCCATGGACGAATCTACCTCTCTGAGGATTTGGCCCGATTCCCAATTGCTTTTCGTCAATCTGTGGGATAGGAGGACACATTTCAGATTTGTTACTTCAGGTGTCCCACCAAAAGAGGAATTCCATAGCAAAGCCGTGGGGAAGACTGAAGGGACAACCCGAACTATGGTTAAAAATTGGGGCCTAGGGGCATTGCAAGACCAATATGCTATCTCTTCATCCAGCCACTGAGGGGCCTTACTTGAGGCCTGGGCTCAACCTGAGGGTCACAATGTGTGTTTGTGACCAATGTGGCCCGCGAGCATGGGCCGGGCCTCATGTGCCACACTGGTTTCAACTACATTGAAGGTTGGACAACATGCCAACCACAAGGTTTCTTGCCATGGGGAAGGAGTTCTGATTTCTGCATCACCTTCAACCCTGGGCAGTGATTGGAGATAAGGTCTAGGTTCTGAAACCTGAAAACCGAGGTTGGGAAGAGATGACGACCTAAGGCCATGGCGGCTCGATGTGCTCAGTGTACGGCCAGCTGTCTGGGAGGGGCCAGGGGTCCAGGCTCAGGCTGTGTCAGAAAGGGTATTAGTGCCCTGGTAAGCTTATGTATTTGGGGTACAGCCAAGGTCGGTGGAGGTTGATCCTCATTTGGGGTTACTGGGTAGCCCCAGAGGACAATGTTTTTTTCTGGTGGGCAGGCAGAGTGCTGCATTGTAGTTCTAGATTGCCAAACTGGAGGGCTTGTGGGCCAGTAGTCTGACGACAAAAGTCTGAGAACACAAGCTAGGCTTAGGTTTCTGGGTGAGGCCATGGCAGGCACAATCTACAGACCTGAATCGAGATCTCGTGCATCTGAAGTCAGGGCGAGGATCAGACGATCGCTCAGGTTGGAGTTTCTGTCCCTGATGGCCCCTTTATGAATGGAAGGGCATAACGAGGCCATGGGGTTTTCCCATGATGGAGGTTGTGAGACGTTCCAAACTGCAGAGAGTCTTCTGCAGGACAATTGAGACCTGTTGTTTGGCCTCAGACCAATGATTCTGAGCATGGTTCTAAGGATGGATGGCTGGGTAGCCCACCTCGCATTCCAATTGTCTCCTAGCAACAAGACAGGTTAGATCTCCTGGATCTGTGGGGAGCAACCGAGGACGCTGAGTTGAAATGGACACCCCTGGGGATGGGTCCTAATGTGCTTTTGTGTCTATGGGGACCTTGGAATGAAGCGGTGGCACTGGGGCCCTAAAGGGTTCTCCTAAACAGAGGCTTTGACACAGCTGCAACGTGCAAGTTTCCCATGTGTAGATGAGATGTTTTCTGATGAGTGAGTCAAGAAACAGCTATATGCTGCTTTTGATCCAGGCCACTGAGGAGAGATGCCTGGAAACCAAAGCAATGGATCTGATTAGTGCCTAGGGGCCTGTTCTTTCCTTTTTACCTCTGGGGACATCTGTCTATGGGTCTGAGTGCAGGTAGGTGCTCAGTTGGGCTCAGATTGACCCTGTTTTTCCTGGGAAGCCACCACTATTGAGATGGATCAGGGACTTTGGAGGTTTATCCTATTAGAAGGGTTGTGGCCATTGGAATGGGCACACACAATTCCCTTGGAGAGGGCAAGTACAGTCCTCAGGTTTGGCTCCAGGGGCCTGAGCCTGTAGGTTGTTTAGGCCAGGGATGTTTGGACATTTGTCTGAAAACACAAACTCGGCTTATATTTCGGGTCATAGGTATGGCAGGACTGATCTACAGACCATGAGGAGATCTCTTCGGGATTTAAAAGAAGCACGAGTGTGAGGCTCCTGCTCAAGTTTTTGTCTCTGGATATCGTGTCACTCATGGTCGTGGAATTTCTGGATGACTTCATCGGAAATGGACGAGTCTTACTCTTTGGTGGTTGGGCCCCGTCCAAAGAGTTTGGGGTCATTCTGTGGGCTGGAAGAAGTCCGTTTTTTTTTTTTTGTTGTTGTTGTTTTCTTTTTTAACCTCAGTTGTCCCACCAAATGAGGGATTCCAGAGTAGAGCCCTGGGGAGGGGCGACTGGACAATCAGAAATCTTGTTAAAAATTGGGGCCTAGGGACATGTCAAGCCAATTATGACATCTAATGGTCCAGCCACTGAGAGGACTTACTAGAGGACAGGACTCATGCTGAGGGTCACAATGCGTGTGTATGACCTCGTCGCACTCACGAATGGGCGGGGCCTCAGGGTGAATGATGGTTTCTACTACACTGAACGGTGGACAACGTGCCAACCACAAGGTTTCTTGCCATGGGTAAGGAGGAGTTCTGATTTCTGCATCACACTCACCCCTGGGCAGTGATTGGAGATAAGGTCTCGGTTCTGAAGCCTGAGAACTGAGGTAGGGAAGAGATGATGACCTAAGGCCATGGCAGGTTTTTTGTGCTCAGTGTGCGGTCAGCTTTCTGGGTGTTGGTCAGGAGGTCCGGGCTCAGGTTGTGTTCGACAGTGCATTACTGCCCAAGTTAGACTATATAATTTTTGGAAAGTCGAGTGCTGTGTAGGTTTATCCTCATTTAAGGTGCCTGGGCAGCTCATGAGGCAATAATTTTTTTTTTCTAGAGGGCAGGCAGAGTGCTGCATTGTGGGTCCGGAATTGCCAATCTTGAGGGCTTCGGAGCCAGGAGTGTGAGGACGGAGGTCTGAGAAGACAAGCTAACTTGGGTTTCAGGGCGAGGGCACGGCAGGTTCCCCCTGCAGATCTGAACCAATATCTCATGAATCTGAAGTCAGGGCGAGGATCAGACGTTGGCTCAGGTTGGAGTTTCTGTGCATGACGGCCGCTTCATGAAGGGAGCGGCATCTCGAGCCCATTGAGGTTTTCCCACGTTGGGAGTTGTGGGATGCCCCCTTCAAGGATTCCTTCTGCGGGACAATTGAGACCTGTTGGACAGCTCGAGGACATCCCATATGGAATGACTCCAGATCACCGTTCGCGGATCGATGCCTGGGAAGCCCGCCTCGCATTCCAATTTTCTCCTAGCAACAAGACAGTTTAGATCTGATGGCTCTGCCAGAGCTATCGGGGTGGCTGAGTTGAAATGGACTTTCCTGAGGATGGTTCCTAATATGTTTTTGGGTCCATGAGGGCCTTGGAATGGGGCGGTGGCACCGGGACCTTGAAGTACTCTCCTAAGGTTTGGACATGGCTCCCATGCACAGGTTTCCTTGTGGAGACGAGATGAGTTCTGATGGGTGCCTCAGGAAGACCCCTATGCTCGTATTGGAATCAGGCTTTTGAGGACATATGCCTGTAACCCAAAGCAATGGATCCTATTATGGCCTAGGGTCCTGTCTGGTTCAATCTTCTTCTCTGGGGACATCCATCTATGGTATGAGTGGAGGTCGATTATCAGCTGGAGTCAGACAGCCCTTGTTTGTTCCGGGCGACCTACACTATTGGGATGGCCTCAGGGACTTTGGAGGTTTCTCCTAATTTGTCCGATTTTGGACCATGGAATGGGCAGAATTCCCATGGATTGGTAGGCACAGTCCTAATGTGTGGCTCCAGGGGCCCAGTCTGGTGGGTGTGTGGCCCAAAACTTGGAGGACAGAAGTCTGGAAACACAAACTCAGCTTAGGTTTGGGGACGTAGGTATGGCAGGCCCGATCTACAAACCATGAAAAGAACTCTTTAGGATATGAAGAAAGTGCGAGTCTGAGGCGCTAGCTTAGGCTTTTTTTTCTGGATTTTGTATCAGAGTCGGCCGTGGAATGTCGGGTAGGCCTCATGGGCCATGGACGAATCTTCCTCTCTGAGGATTTGGCCCGATTCCCAATTGCTTTTCGTCAATCTGTGGGATAGGAGGACTCATTTCAGTTTTGTTACCTCAGGTGTCCCACCAAAAGAGGAATTCCATAGCAAAGCCGTGGGGAAGACCGAAGGGACAACCGAACTATGGTTAAAAATTGGGGCCTAGTGGCATGGCAAGCCCAATATGCAATCTCTTCATCCAGCCACTGAGTGGCCTTACTTGAGGACTGGGCTCAGTCTGAGGGTCTCAATGTGTGTTTGTGACCAATGTGGCCCGCGAGTATGGGCGGGGCCTCAAGGGCCACACTGGTTTCAACTACACTGAACGTTGGACAACATGCCAAGCACAAGGTTTTTAGCAATGGGGAAGGAGTTCTGTTTTCTGCATCACACTCACCCCTGGGCAGTGATTGGAGATAAGGTCTTGGTTCTGAAGCCTGAAAACTGAGGTAGGGTAGAGATGATGACCTAAGGCCATGGCGGGTTTTATGGGCTCAGTGTGCGGTCAGCTTTCTGGGTGTTGGTCAGGAGGTCCGGGCTCAGGTTGTGTTCGACAGTGCATTAGTGCCCAGGTTAGACTATATAATTTGGGTAAAGTCGAGTGCTGTGTAGGTTGATCCTCATTTAAGGTTCCTGGGCAGCTCATGAGGCAATAATCTTTTTTCTAGAGGGCAGGCAGAGTGCTGCATTGTGGGTCCGGAATTGCCAAACTTGAGGGCTTCGTGGCCAGGAGTGTGAGGATGGAAGTTTGAGAAGACAAGCTAGACTTGGGTTTCAGGGCGAGGGCACGGCAGGTACCCCGTGCAGATCTGAAGCAATATCTCATGCATCTGAAGTCAGGGCGAGGATCAGACGTTGGCTCAGGTGGAGTTTCTGTGCATGACGGCCGCTTCATGAAGGGAGCGGAATCTCGAGGCCATTGAGGTTTTCCCACGTTGGGAGTTGTGGGATGCCCCCTTCAAAAATTCCTTCTGCGGGACAATTGAGACCTGTTGGGCAGCTCCAGGATATCCCATATGGAAAGACTCCAGAGCACCATTCGGGGATGGATGCCAGGGAAGCGGACCTCGTATTCCAATTGTCTCCAAGCATTAAGACAGTTGAGATCTGATGGCTCTGCGGGAGCAACCGGGGCGGCTGAGTTGAAATGGACTTTCCTGAGGATGGGGCCTAATATGTGTTTCTGTACATTAAAGCCTTGCAATGTGGCGGTAGCACCGGGACCCTGAAGTATTCTCCTAAGCTTTTGACATAGGTCCCATGCACAAATTTCCTTGTGGAGACGAGATTTGTTCTGATGGGTGCCTCAGTAAACCCCTATGCTGGTCTTGGAATCCAGGCTTTTGAGGAGACATGCCTGTAAACCAAAGCAATGGATCCGATTATGGCCTAGGGTCCTGTCTGGTTCCATCTCCTTCTCTGGGGACATCCATCTATGGTATGAGTGGAGGTTGATGCTCAGCTGGTGTCAGACCGCCCTTGTTTGTACCGGGAGACATACACTATTGGGATGGCCTCGGGAACTTTGGAGGGTTTTCCTAATATGTACGATTTTGGAAAATGGAATGGGCAGAATTCCCATGGATTGGGTAGGCACAGTCCTAATGTGTGGCTCCAGGGGCCCCAGCCTGGCGGGTGTGTGACCCAGGAATTTGAGGACAGAAGTCTGAAAACACAAACAGCTTAGGTTTGGGGACGTAGGTACGGCAGGTCCAATCAACAAACCATGAGAAGAAATCTTCAGGATATGAAGAAAGAGCGAGACTGAGGCGCTTGCTGAGGGTTTTGTCTCTGGATTTTGTATCAAAGATCGGCGTGGAATGTGGGGAGGCCTCATGGGACATGGAAGAATCTTCCTCTCTGTGGATTTAGACCGGTCCCAATTTCTTTCCGTCAATATGTGGGATGGGAGGTCTCCTCACAGGTTTGTTACCTCAGGTGTCCCAACCGAAGAGGAATTCTAAAGCAGAGCCCTGGGGAAGAGTGAAGGGACAACCCAAACTATGGTTAAAAATTTGGAATAGGGGCATGGAAGGCCCAATATGCTGTCTCTAAATCCAGCCACTGAGAGGCCTTACTTGAGGACTGGGCTCAGGCTGAGGGTCATAATGTGTGGTTGTGACCATTGGGGCCCGCGAGCAAAGGCGGGGCCTCATGGGCCACACTGGTTTCAACTACACTGACTTTGGACAACATGCCAATCACAGGGTCTCTTGCCATGGGGAAGGTGTTCTGATGTCTGCATCACTTTCAACCCTGGGCAGTGGTTGGAGATAAGGTCTAGGTTCTGAAGCCTGAAAAACTGAAGTTGGGAAGAGATGATGACCTAAGGCCATGGCGGGTCTGATATGCTCAGTGTGCGGTCAGCAGCCTGTGTGTTGGTCAGGAGGTTCTGGCTCAGGTTGTGTCAGACAGTGCATTATAGCCCAGGTTAGACTATATGATTTTGATACAGTCGAGTGCCATGTAGGTTTATCCTCATTTGAGGTGCATGGGCAGCTCTTTAGGCAAGATATTTTTTCTAGAAAGCAGGCATAGTGCTGCATTGTGGGCCCGGAATTGCCAAACTTGAGGGCTTCTGGGCCAGGAGTGTGAGGACAGAAGTCTGAGAACACAAGCTAGACTTGGGCTTCAGGCCGAGGGCACGGCAGGTACCCCCTGCAGATCTGAACCAATATCTCATGCATCTGAAGTCAGGGCGAGGATCAGACGTTGGCTCAGGTTGGAGTTTCTGTGCATGACTGCCCCTTCATAAACGGAGCAGAATCTCAAGGCCATGGAGGTTTTCCCACGTTGGGAGTTGTGGGATACCTCCTTCAAGGATTCCTTCTGGGGGACAATTGAGACCTGTTGGGCAGCTCCAGGCATCCCATATGGAATTACTCCAGAGCAACGTTGGAGGATGGATGGCAGGGAAGGCCGCCTCGAATTCCAATTGTCTCATAGCAACAAAACAGTGGAGATCGGATGGCTCTGCGGGAGCAACCGGGGTGGCTGAGTTGAATGGACTCTCCTGAGGATGGGGCCTAATGTGTGTTTGTGTATGAGAGCCTTGGAATGGGGCAGTGGCACTGGGACCCTGAAGTATTCTCCTAAGCTTTTGACATAGCTCCCATGCACAAGTTTCATTGTGGAGACGAGATTTGTTCTGATGGGTGCCTTAGGAAATCCCTTATGCTGGTATTGGAATCCAGGCTTTTGAGGAGACACGCCTGTAAACCAAAGCAATGGATCCGATTATGGCCTAGGGTCCTGCCTGGTTCAATCTTCTACTCTGGTGATATCCATCTATGGAATGAGTGGAGGGAGATGCTCACCTGGTGTCAGACCGCCCTTGTTTGTCCCCGGAGACCTACACTATTGGGATGGCCTCGGGGACTTTGGAGAGTTCTCCTAATTTGTACGATTTTGGACAATGGAATGCGCAATATTCCCATGGATTGGGTAGGCACAGTCCTAATGTGTGGCTCCAGGGGACCCAGCCTGGAGGGAGTGTGGCCCAGGAATTTGAGGACAGAAGTCTGAAAACACAAACTCAGCTTAGGTTTGGGGAAGTAGTATTGCAAGTCCAATCTACAAACCATGAGAAGAACTATTCAGGATATGAAGAAAGAGCGAGTCTGAGGCGCTTGCTCAGGCTTTTGTCTCTGGATTTTGTATCAAAGATGGGCGTGGAACGTGGGGAGGCCTCATGGGCCATGGACGTATTTTCCTCTCTGTGGATTTGGACCGGTCCCAATTTCTTTCCATCAATCTGTGGGATGGGAGGTCTCCTCTCAGGTTTGTTACCTCAGGTGTCCCAACCAAAGAGGAATTCCAAAGCAGAGCCCTGGGGAAGAGTGAAGGGACAACCCAAACTATGGTTAAAAATTGGGGCCTAGGGGCATGGCAGGCCCAATATGCTGTCTCTTCATCCAGCCACTGAGTGGCCTTACTTAAAGACTGGGTTCAGACTATGGGTCAGCATGTGTGTTTGTGACCAATGTGGCCGCGAGGTTGGGCGGGGCCTCATGGGCAACACTGGTTTCAACTACACTGAACTTTGGACAACATGCCAATCACAAGTTCTCTTGCCATGGGGAAGGAGCTCTGATTTCTGCATCATTTTCAACGCTGGGAAGTGGTTGTGATAAGGTCTAGGTTCTGAAGCCTGAAAACCACAGTTGGGAAGAGATGACGACCTAAGGCCATGGCGAGTCTCATGTGCTCAGTGTGCGGTCAGCTGCCTGTGTGTTGGTCCAGAGTTTCCCGTTCAGGTTGTGTCAGACAGTGCATTAGGGCCCAGGTTAGACTATATAATTTAGGTACAGTCGAGTGCCGTGAAAGTTTATCCTCATTTGAGATGCCTGGGAAAATCATTAGGCAATATATTTTTCCTAGAGGGCAGGCAGATTGCTGCATTGTGGGTCCGGAATTGCCAAACTTGAGGACTTCTGGGCCAGGAGGGTGAGAACAGAAGTCTAAGAACACAATTAGACTTGGGCTTCAGGCCGAGAGTATGGCAAGTACCCCCTGCAGATCTGATCCAATATCTCATGCATCTTAAGTCACGGCGAGGATCAGAAGTTGGCTCGGGTAAGAGTTTCTGTGCATGACTGCCCCTTCATGAACGGAGCAGAATCTCACGGCCATGGAGGTTTTCCAACGTTGGGAGTGTGGGATCCCCCTTCAAGGATTCCTTCTGCGGGACAATTGAGACCTGTTGGTCAGCTCCAGGACATCCCATATGGAATGACTGCAGTGCACCGTTCAAGGATGGATGCCAGGGAAGCCAGCCTCGCATTACAATTGTCTCCTAGCAACAAGACAGTTGAGTTCTATGGCTCTGCGTTAGCAATCGGGCGGCTGTGTTGAAATGGACCTTCCCGAGTTTGGGGCCTAATGTGTGATTTTGTCCATGAAGGCCTTGGAATGGAGCGGTGGCACTGGGACCCTGAAGTATTCTCCAAGCTTTTGACATACGTCCCATGCACAAGTTTTCTTGTGGAGACGAGATTTGTTCTGATGGGTGCCTCAGAAAACCCCCTATGCTGGTCTTGGAATCCAGGCTTTTGAGGAGACATGCCTGTAAACCAAAGCAATGGATCCGATTATGGCCTAGGGTCATGTCTGGTTCCATCGTCTTCTCTGGGGACATCCATTTATGGTATGAGTGGATGTAGATGCTCAGCTGTTGTCAGACCGCCCTTGTTTGTTCTGGGAGACCTACACTATTGGTATGGCCTCAGGGACTTTGGAGGGTACTTCTAATTTGTACGATTTTGGACAATGGAATGGGCAGAATTACCATGGATTGGGTGGCACAGTCCTAATGTCTGGCTCCAGGGGCCCCAGCCTGGAGGGTGTGTGGCCCAGGACTTTGAGGACAGAAGTTTGAAAACACAAACTCGGACGTAGGTATGGCAGGTCCAATCTACAAACCATGAGAAGAACTCTTCAGGATATGAAGAAAGAGCGAGAATGAGGCACTTGCTCAGGCTTTTGTCTCTGGATTTTGTATCAAGGATGGGCGTTGAATGTGGGGAGGCCTCATGGGCCATGGACGAATCTTCCTCTTTGTGGATTTGGCCCAGTCCCAATTTCTTTCCGTCAATCTGTGGGATGGGAGGTCTCCTCTCAGGTTTTTTACCTCAGGTGTCCCAACCAAAGAGGAATTTCAAAGCAGAGACCTGGGGAAGAGTGAAGGGACAACCCAAACTATGGTTAAAAATTGGCGCCTAGCGGAATGGCAGGCCCAATATGCTGTCTCTTCATCCAGGCACTGAGGGCCTTACTTGAGGACTGGGTACAGGCTGAGTGTCACAATGTGTGTTTGTGACCAATGTGGCCCGCGAGCATGGGCGGGGCCTCAGGGGCCACACTGGTTTCAACTACACTGAACTTTGGACAACATTCCAATCACAGGTCTTTTGCCATGGGGAAGGAGCTCTGATTTCTGCATCATTTTCAACCCTGGGCAGTGGTTGGTGTTAAGATCTAGGTTCTGAAGCCTGAAAATCCCAGTTGGGAAGAGAAATCGACCTAAGGCCATGGCAGGTCTGATGTGCTCAAGGTGTGGTCAGCTGCCTAGGTGTTGGTCAGGAGGTTCGGGCTCAGGTTGTGTCAGACAGTGCATTAGTGCCCAGGTTAGATTATATAATTCAGGTACAGTCGAGAGCCGTGTAGGTTTATCCTCATTTGAGGTGCCTAGGCAACACATTAGGCAATATATTTTTTCTAGAGGTAGGCAGAGTGCTGCATTGTGGGTCCGGTATTGTCAAACATGAAAGATTCTGGAACAGGAGTGTGAGGACAAGTCTGAGAGCAGAAGCTAGACTTGGGCTTCAAGTCGAGGGCATGGCTGTTACCCCCTGCAGATCTGAACGAATATCTCATGCTTCTGAAGTCACGGCGAGGATCAGACTTTGGCTCAGGTTGGAGTTTCGGTGCATGACTGCCCCTTCATGAACGGAGCGGAATCTCATGGCCATGGAGGTTTTCCCACGTTGGGAGTTGTGGGACGAGCCCTTCAAGGATTCCTTCTGCGGGACAATTGAGACCTGTTGGGAAGCTCCAGGATATCCCATATAGAAGGACTCCAGAGCACCGTTCGGGGATGGATGCCAGGGAAGCGGGACTCACATTCCAATTGTCTCCTAGCAACAAGTCAGTTGAGATCTGATGGCTCTGCGGGAGCAAGCGGGGTGGCTGAGTTGAAATGGACTTTCCCAAGGATGGGGCCTAATATGTGTTTGTGTCCATGAAGGCCATGGAATGGGGTGGTGGCACCGGTACCCTGAAGTATTCTCCTAAGCTTTTGACATAGGTCCCATGCACAAGTTTCCTTGTGGAGACGAGATTTGTTCTGATGGGTGCCTCAGGAAACCCCCTATGCTGGCCTTGGAATACAGGCTTTTGAGGAGACATGCCTGTAAACCAAAGCAATGGATCCGATTATGGCCTAGGGTCCTGTCTGGTTCCATCTTCTTCTCTGGGGACATCCATGTTTTGTATGAGTGTAGGTAGATGGTCAGCTGGTGTCAGACCGCCCTTGTTTGTCCCGGGAGACCTACACTATTGGGATGGCCTCGGGAACTTTGGAGGGTTCTCCCATTTTGTACGATTTTGGACAATGGAATGGGCAGAATTCCCATCATTGGGTAGGCACAGTCCTAAAGTGTGGCTCCAGGGGCCCCAGCCTGGAGGGTGTGTGGCCCAGAAATTTGAGGACAGAAGTCTGAAAACACAAACTCAGCTTACGTTGGGGACATAGGTATGGCAGGTCCAATCTACAAACCATGAGAAAAACTCTTCAGGATATGAAGAAAGAGCGAGTCTGAGGCGCTTGCTCAGGCTTTTGTCTGGATTTTGTATCAAAGATGGGCGTGGAATGTGGGGAGTCCTCATGGGCCATGGACGAATCTTCCTCTCTGTGGATTTGGCCCGGTCCCAATTTCTTTCCATCAATCTATGGAATGGGCGGTCTCCTCTCAGGTTTGTTAATTCAGGTGTCCCAACCAAAGAGGAATTCCAAAGCAGAGCCCTGGGGAAGAGTGAAGGGAAAACCCAAACTATGGTTAAAAATTGGGGCCTAGGGGCATGGCAGGCCCAATATGCTTTCTCTTCATCCAGCCACTGAGTGGCCTTACTTAAGGACTGAGCACAGCCTGAGCGTCACAATGTGTGTTTGTGACCAATGTGGCCCGCGAGCAGGGGCTGGGACTCATGGGCCATACTGGTTTCAACTACACTGAACTTAGGACAATATGCCAATCACAAGGTCTCTTGCCATGGGGAAGGAGCTCTGATTTCTGCATCATTTTCAACCCTAGGCAGTGGTTGGATATAAGGTCTAGGATCTGAAGTCTGAAAACCGCAGTTGGGAAGAGATGACGACCTAAGGCCATGGCAGGTCTGATGTGCTCAGTGTGCAGTCAGCTGCCTGGGTGTTGGTCCGGAGTTTCGGGTTCAGGTTGTGCCAGACAGTGCATTAGAGCTCAGGTTAGACTATATAATTTAGGTACAGTCGAGTGCCGTGTAAGTTTATCCTCATTTGAGGTGCCTGGGAAACTCATTAGGCAATATATTTTTTCTAGAGGGGAAGCAGGGTGCTGCATTGTGGGTCCGGAATTGCCAAACTTGAGGGCTTCTGGATTAGGAGTGTGAGGACAGAAGTCTGAGAACACAAGCTAGACTAGGGCTTCAGGCCGAGGGCACGGCAGGTACCCCCTGCAGATCTGAACCAATATCTCATGCATCTGAAGTCACGGCGAGGATCAGACGTTGGCTCGGTTTGGAGTTTCTGTGCATGACTGCCCCTTCATGAATGAAGCGGAATCTCAAGGCCATGGAGGTTTTCCCACGTTGGAAATTGTGGGATGCCCCCTTCAAGGATTCCTTCTGCGGGACAATGGAGACCTGTTGGTCAGCTCCAGGACATCCCATATGGAATGACTCCAGAGCACCTTTCGAGGATGGATGCCAGGGAATCCCGTCTCGCATTCAAATTGTCTCCTAGCAACAAAACAGTTGAGTTCTGATGGCTCTGCGGGAGCAATCGGGGGGCTGTGTTGAAATGGACTTTTCCGAGTTTGGGGCCTAATGTGTGTTTGTGTCCATGAGGGCCTTGGAATGGGGCGGTGGCACCGGGACCCTGAAGTATTCTCCTAAGCTTTTGACATAGGTCCCATGCACAAGTTTCCTTGAGGAGACGAGATTTGTTCTGATGGGTGCCTCAGGAAACCCCCCAAGCTGGCCTTGGAATCCAGGCTTTTGAGGAGACATGCCTGTAAACCAAAGCAATGGATCCGATTATGGCCTAGGGTCCTGTCTGGTTCCATCTTCTTCTCTGGGGACATCCATTTATGGTATGAGTGGAGGTAGATGCTCAGCTGGTGTCAGACCGCCCTTGTTTGTCCCGGGAGACCTACACTATTGGATTGCCTCAGGGCCTATGGAGGGTTCTTCTAATTTGTACGATTTTGGACAATGGAATGGGAAGAATTCCCTGGATTTGGTAGGAACAGTCTAATGTGTGGCTCCAGAGGCCCCAGCCTGGAGAGTGTGTGGCCCAGGAATTTGAGGACAGAAGTCTGAAAACACAAACTCAGCTTAGGTTTGAGACGTAGGTATGGCAGGTCAAATCTACAAACCATGAGAAGAACTCTTCAGGATATGAAGAAAGAGCGAGTCTGAGGCGCTTGCTCAGGCTTTTGTCTCTGGATTTTGTATCAAAGATGGGCGTGGAACATGGGGAGGCCTCATGGGCCATGGACGAATCTTCCTCTCTGTGGATTTGGCCCGGTCCCAATTTCTTTCTGTCAATATGTGGAATGGGAGGTCTCTCAGGTTTGTTACCTCAGGGGTCCCAAACAAAGAGGAATTCAAAAGCAGAGCCCTGGAGAAGAGTGAAGTGACCACCCAAACTATGGTTAAATATTGGGGCCTAGGGGCATGGCAGGCCCAATATGCTGTCTCTTCATCCAGCCACTGTGTGGCCTTACTTGAGGACTGGACTCAGGCTGAGGGTCACAATGTGTGTTTGTGACCAATGTGGCTCGCGAGCATGGGCGGGGCCTCATGGGCCACACTGGTTTCAACTACACTGAACTTTGGACAACATGCCAATCACAAGGTCTCTTGCCATGGAGAAGGAGCTCTGATTTCTTCATCATTTTCAACCCTGGGCAGTGGTTGGAGTTAAGGCCTAGGTTCTGAAGCCTGAAAACGGCTGTTGGGAAGAGATGAAGACCTAAGCCCATGGCAGGTCTGATGTGCTCAGTGTGAGGTCAGCTGCCTGGGTGTTGGTCCAGAGGTTCGGGTTCAGGTTGTGTCAGACAGTGAATTAGTGCCCAGTTAGACTATAATTCAGGTACAGCCGAGAGCCGTGTAAGTTTATCCTCATTTGAGGTGCCTGGGCAACACAATATGCAATATATTTTTTCTAGAGGCAGGCAGAGTGCTGCATTGTGGGTCCGGTATTGCCAAACATGAGGTATTCTAGACCAGGAGTGTGAGGACAAGTCTGAGAACACAAGCTAGGCTTGGGCTTCAGGCCGAGGGCAAAGCTGGTACCCCCTGCAGATCTGAAAGAATATCTCATGTTTCTGAAGTCACGGCGAGGATCAGACTTTGGCTCAGTTTGGATTTTCTGTGCATGACTGCCCCTTCATGAACGGAGCGGTAATTCAAGGCCATGGAGGTTTTCCCACGTTGGGAGTTGTGGGATGCGCACTTCAAGGATTCCTTTTGCGGGACAATTGAGACCTGTTGGGCAGCTCAAGGATATCCCATATGGAAGGACTCCAGAGCACCGTTCGGGGATGGATGCCAGTGAAGCGGGCCTCGCATTCCAATTGTCTCCTAGCAACAAGACAGTTGAGATCTGAAGGCTCTGCAGGAGCAACCGGGGTGGCTGAGTTGAAATGGACTTTCCCGAGGATGGGGCCTGATATGTGTTTGTTTCCATGAGGGCATTGGAATGGGGCGGTGGCACCGGGACCCTGAAGTATTCTCCTAAGCTTTTGACATAGGTCCCATGCACAAGTTTCCTTGTGGAGAGGAGATTTGTTCTGATGTGTGCCTCAGGAAACCCATTATGCTGGAATTGGAATCCAGACTTTTGAAGAGACATGCCTGTAAAACAAAGCAATGGATCCGATTATGGCCTAGGGTCCTGTCTGGTTCCATCTTCTTCTCTGGGGACATCCATCTATGGTATGAGTGGAGGGTGATGCTCAGCTGGTGTCAGACCGCCCTTGTTTGTACCGGGAGACCTACAATATTGTGATGGCCTCGGGAAATTTGGAGGGTTCTCCTAATTTGTACGATTTTGGACAATGGAATGGGCAATGTTCCCATGGATTGGGTAGGCACAGTCCTAAAGTGGCTCCAGGGGCCCCATCCTGGAGGGAGTGTGGCCCAGGAATTTGAGGACAGAAGTCTGAAAACACAAACTCAGCTTAGGTTTGGGGAAGTACGTATTGCAGGTCCCATCTACAAACCATGAGAAGAACTCTTCAGGATATGAAGAAAGAGCGAGTCTGAGGCACTTTCTCAGGCTTTTGTCTCTGGATTTTGTATCAAAGATGGGCGTGGAACATGGGGAGGCCTCATGGGCCATGGACGAATCTTCCTCTCTGTGGATTTGGCCCGGTCCCAATTTCTTTCCGTCAATCTGTGGGATGGGAGGTCTCCTCTCAGGTTTGTTACCTCAGGTGTCCCAACCAAAGAGGAATTCCAAAGCAGAGCCCTGGGGAAGAGTGAAGGGACAACCCAAATGATGGTTAAAAATTGGGACCTAGGGGCATGGCAGGCCCAATATGCTGTCTCTTCATCCAACCACTGAGAGGCCTTACTTGAGGACTGGGCTCAGGCTGAGGGTCACAATGTGTGTTTGTGACCGATGTGGCCCGCGTCCATGGGCGGGGCCTCATGGGCCACACTGGTTTCAACTACACTGAAATTTGGACAACATGCCAATCACAAGGGATCTTGCCATGGGGAAGGTGTTCTGATGTCTGCATCATTTTCACCCCTGGGTAGTGGTTGGAGATAAGGTCTAGGGTCTGAAGCCTGAAAAACCGAGGCTGGGAAGAGATGACGACATAAGGCCATGGCGGGTCTGATATGCTCAGGGGGCGGTCAGCTGCCTGTGTGTTGGTCAGGAGGTTCTGGCTCAGTTTGTGTCAGACAGTGCATTAGTGCCCAGTTTTGACTATATAATTTAGGTACAGTCGAGTGCCGTGTAAGTTTATCCTCATTTGAGGTGCCTGGGAAAATCATTAGGCAATATATTTTTCCTAGAGGGCAGGCAGATTGCTGCATTGTGGGTCCGGAATTGCCAAACTTGAGGGCTTCTGGGCCAGGAGTGGGTGGCGGAGTTGAAATGGACTTTCCTGAGGATGGGGCCTAATGTGTGTTTGTGTCCATGAGGGCCTTGGAATGGGGCGGTGGCACCGGGACCCTGAAGTTTCTCCTAAGCTTTTGACATAGCTCCAATGCACAAGTTTCCCTGTGGAGACGAGATTTTTCTGATGGGTGCCTCAGGAAATCACTTATGCTGTTATTGGAATCCAGGCTTTTGAGGAGACACGCCTGTACCAAAGCAATGGATCCGATTATGGCCTAGGGTCCTGTCTGGTTCCATCTTCTTCTCTGGAGATATCCATCTATGGAATGAGTGGGGGTAGATGCACACCTGGTGTTAGACCGCGCCTGTTTGTCCCCGGAGACATACACTATTGGGATGGCCTCGGGGAATTTGGAGGGTTCTCCTAATTTGTACGACTTTGGACAATGGAATGGGCAGAATTCCCATGGATTGGGTAGGCACAGTCCTAATGTGTGGCTCCAGGGGCCCCAGCCTGGAGGGTGTGTTGCCCAGGTTTTTGAGGACAGAAGTCTGAAAACACAAACTCAGCTCAGGTTTTGGGACATAGGTATGGCAGGCCCAATCTAAAGACCATGAGAAGAACTCTTTAGGATATGAAGAAAGAGCGAGGCTGAGGCACTTGGTCAGGTTTTTGTCTCTATATTTTGAATCAACGATGGCCGTGGATGTGGGGAGGCCTCATGGGCCATGGACGAATCTTCCTCTCTGTGAATTTGTCCCTGTCCCAATTCTTTTTCGATAATCTGTGGAATGGGAGGTCCCCTTTCACGTTTGTTACCTCAAGTGACCCAACCAAAGAGAAATTACAAAGCACAGCCCTGGGGAAGAGTGAAGAGACAACCCAAACTATCGTTAAAAATTGGGGCCTAGGGGCATGGCAGGCCCAATATGCTGTCTCTTCATCCAGCCATTGAGAGGCCTTACTTGAGGGCTGGGCTCAGGTTGAGGGTCACAATGTGTGTTTGTGACCAATATGGCTCGCGAGCATGGGCGGGGCCACATGGGCCACACTGGTTTCAACTACACTGGACTTTGGACAACATGCCAATCACATGGTCTCTTGCCATGGGGAAGGTGTTCTTATTTCTGCATCATTTTCAACCCTGGGCAGTAGTTGGAGCTAAGGTCTAGGTTCTGAAGCCTGAAAAACCGTAGTTGGGAAGAGATGACGACCTAAGGCCATTGCTGGTCTGATAGGCTCATTTTGCGGTCAGCTGCCTGGGTGTTGGTAGGAGGTTCTGGCTCGGGTTGTGTCAGACAGTGCACTGGTGCCCAGGTTAGACTATATAATTTGGGTGGCCTCAGGGGCCTTGGAGCTTTTCCCTAACCTGTAGGGTTGTGGTCAATGGATTGGGCACAATTTCCTAGGAGAGGGCAGGCACAATTTTCGCTGTGACACCAGAGGCCCTAGCCTGGAGGATGTGTGGGTCCAGGCTGTGGGCACAGAAGTCTGAAAAAACAGACTCAGCTTATGAGTGGCACCTAGGGTATGGCAGGCCGGATGTACAGCTACTGGGCCTCTGAAACAAGGGGGAGTTGGAGGCATTCCTTCAGTCTTTTGTCTCTGGATTTTGGGTCCGGGATAGCCGTGGATTGGAGGGGTGGACTCAGGGACTATGGACGAGTATCCCTCTCTGGGTATTTGTCCCAAATACCGAGAGTTTGGGGTCATTTTTTTGGAAGGGTGGAGTCGTGTTGTCTGGCTCATGTGTCTCACCAAGAAAGGGATTCCAGAGCAGAGCCCCAGGTACGGGCGGGGCCACTGGTAAACTCAAACACTGGTGAGGATTGGGTGCATAGGGGCTTGGCAAGCCCCATATGCGGGCTCTTGGTCCAGACCCTGACAGGCCTTTCTTTGACATGGGGCTCAAGCTGAGGGTCACAGTGTGAATTTGTGCCCAAGCAGCACTCAAGTTCGGCTGTGGCATCAGGGGCCTTGAAGGTTTCTCCCACCCTGAAGGTGTGACTCCATGCCAAGAGCAAGCTTTACAGCCACGGGGAAGGAGGAGTTCTGTTATTTGTTTGCGATACCCAGCTGTGTGGGAATTGATATAATGTCTAGGTTCAGATATCTGAAAACCAAGGTTAGGAAGAGGTGACGGCATAAGACCATGGCGTGTCCGAAGTGCTGTGTGTGCGGCCAGCTGTCTCCTTGTCTGTCTGGACATCTGGCATCAGGCTGTGTCAGACAGAGCATGAGTGCCCAGAGCAGCCTATCCAGTTCGGGTACCGTCGAGGCCCGAGCAGGTTGATCCTCATCTGGGTTTTCTGGAGAGAGCCCCACAGGGAAACATTTTTATTCCATTGGGCAGACCCTGGGCTGGGTTGTGGTTCTGGAGTTCCTAGTTCGGAGGGCTTTTTTCCAGGAGTATGAGGAAGGAAGTCTGAAAACACAAACTAGCGTGAGGTTTGGGACCGTGGGCACGGTAGGCCCACTCTGCAGAGGCTGAATCGAGATCTCCTGCACTGAGGTCATGTCAACTATGAGAGGTGTTTCAGGCTAGAGTTTTTGTCCAGCATGGCCTCTTCCTGAAGGGTGTGGGGGCTTCATGAGGCCAGGGAGGTTTGCCTACGATGGGATTTGTGAACTACTCCAAACCTCAAGGTTTCCTTCTGCACGACAGTCGAGTGCTATTGGATGGTTCCAGGAGGCCCCATACGGAAAGACTAGAGAGCATGTGTCTAAGCATGGATGCCTGGGAACGCCAACTCATATTCCCACTCTTTAGTCAGGACAAGGCAGGCTCAATCTGCGGGCTCCTTGGTGAGCTACCCAGGGGGGAGAGCTGAAATGGACTCTCCTGAAGATGAGTCCTTCTGTGGTTTGGTGGACTGGGAGACCTTGGAATGTGGAGGTTTCTCAGGGACTCTGCACGATTCTCCAACGTGAGGTGTTTGACACGGCTCCAACAAGGAAGCTTCCCATGTGGAGACGAGAGGAGTTCTGTACAGTGCCTCAGGAAAGCCCCATATCCTGTTCTTCGAACCAAAGCCTCTGAGGAGTGACACCTGGAAACCAAAGCAAGAGTTGAGATTAGGGCCTAAGGGCCTGTCTGGCTCAACCTTCTATCTCTGTTGACATCTGTGTGCATGCCTTCATGGAGGTAGCAGCTCAGCTTGTGTCCGAAGGCCCCTGTGTGTACAGGGAGGCTCCCGGTAGTGGGATGTCCTCGGGGGCCTTGAGGTTTCTCATATTCTGGAGGTGTGTAGCCAAAGGAATGGACAGAGTTTCCCAGGAGAGTGCAGGCACGGTCCTGTGGTATGGCTCCAGAGGACTCAGCCAGATGCTGTGTTTGCCAGGGCTGTGGGGACAGATGTCGGAAAAAGCAAACTTGGCTCAGGTAGGGGCCAAGGTAATGGCAGGCCTGATCTCCAGTCCGAGAGGGGAGATCCTCTGGATATCAAAGGAGGGCAGGTGGGAGGCAGTCGCTCAGGCTTTTGTCTCTGGGTTTTGCGTTCACAGTGGTTGTTCAGGGTAGGGGTTGCTTCAGGGGCCGAGGAAGAGCCTTCCTCTCAGGGTGTTTGTCCAAGCTCCCAAGTGTTTTGGTTCATTCTGTGGGAAGGGAGGAGTACTGTTTTCTGCCACAGGGGACCCTCTAGCAGAGGGACTCTAGAGCACAGCAGTGGGTTCCCTCAACTGGAATACACACCATCTAGTTAGTCCTGGGTGCCTATGGGCATGGTAAACCACATATGCGGGCTCTTGGTCCTGTCACTGAGAGGCGTTACTTGAATAAGGTACTCACGCTGAGGGTCACAATGTGTTTATGTGCCCAAAGCGGCCTTCTCACATGGGCTTGGCCTCATGGGCCATGCCGTTTTCTCCTACACTGAAGGTTTTACTCACTGCCAGCAGCTAGGTTTCTTGCATGGGGAAGGAGGTGTTCTGACTTGTGCATCATGTTTCCCCTGTGCAGGGATTGGAGATAAGGTCTAGGTTCCGATGACTGAAAAAACAGGTTGGGAATGGATGGTGGCCTAAGGCAGTGGCCGGTCCAATGTGCTGGGTGTGCAGCCAGCTATGTCGGTGTCTGTCAGAAGGTCTGGGCTCAGGCTATTTGTGACAGAGCATCAGTGTTTAAGGTAGCCTATGCAATTGGGGTGTTGCCGAGGGCCAAGCAGTTTGATCCTAACTGGGGGTTTCTGGGCAGCACCATAGACAGAGTTTTTGTCCTGGGAGGCAGGCAGAGTGCTTCATTCTGGCCCCAGAATTCCCAGTAGGGAGGGTTTGTGGGCCAGGAGTGTGAGGACGGAAGACTGAAAACACAAGCTAGGGTGAGGATTGGAGCAAAGGGCAGAGCATGCCCACTCTGCAGAGGCTGAATCAAATTCTCCTGCATCTGAAGTCAGGCTGAGGATCAGACGTTGGCTGAGGCTGGAGTTTGTGTCCATGATGGCACCTTCATTAAGCGGGGGCCTCATGGGCCAAGGAAGTTTTCCCATGCTGCATTTGCAGGTTGCCCCAAACCACAAGTTTTCCTTCTGCGGGACATTCGAGTCCTGTTGCATGGCTCCAGGACATACCTTACGGAAGGACTGGAGAGCAGGGTTCGAAGGATGGATACCTGTCCAGCATGCCTCGCATTCCCATTGGCCATTTGCCACAAGATATGTTTGACTTGCTGCCTCTGGGGCACGCTACCCAGGGGGCTGAGTTGAAATGGCCTCTCCTGAGGATGCGACATAATGTGTGTTTGGGACCATGGAGACCTTGGTATGTGCTGGTTGTTCAGTGGCCCAGCGGAACTGTCCTACCTGAAGTGTTTGATACATCCCCAGTAAGAAAGCTCCCCATGTGGAGACGAGAGAGGTTTGGTTTGGTGCCTCAGAAAAGCCCCGTGTGCTGGTCTACGAAAACAGTCCTCTGAGGACGGACACATGGAAACCAAAGCTAAGGTTCAGATTAGGGACTGGGGGCCTGTCCATTTCAACCTTCTGTCTCTGGGGACACTGTCTGAGAGTCTAAGTGGAGATAGTTGCTCCGCTGCTGTCAGAGAGCCCCTCTTAGTCCAGGGTGGCCTACACTATTGATGGCTTCAGGGGCCTTGGAGCTTTTCCCTAACCTGTAGGGTTGTGGTCAATGGATTGGGCACATTTCCTTGGAGAGGGCAGGCACAGTCTTTCGCTTTGGCTCTAGAGGCCCTAGCCTGGAGGTTGTGTGGGTCTAGGCTGTGGGCACAGAAGTCTGAAAACACAAACTCAGCTTATGAGTGGCGCCTGGGGTATGGCAGGCCGGATGTACAGCCCGAGAGGGAGCTCCTGGGCTTCTGAAACAGGGCGAGTGGGAGGCGTTCCTTCAGGCTTTTGTCTCTGGATGTTGTGTCCGGGATAGCCGTGGATTGGAGGAGTGGCCTCAGGGACTGTGGACGAGTGTCCCTCTCTGGGGATTTGTCCCAGCTCCCAAGAGTTTGGGTTCTTTTTGTGGGAAGGGTGGAGTCGTGTTGTCTGGCTCATGTGTCTCTCCAAGAAATGTGTTCCAGAACAGAGCCCCAGGTACGGGCGGGGCGACTGGAAAACTCAAACACTGGTGAGGATTGGGTGCATAGGGGCTTGGCAAGCCCCATATTTGGGCTCTTGGTCCAGGCCCTGACAGGCCTTTCTTTGATATGGGGCTCATGCTGAGGGTCACAGTGTGAATTTGTTCCCAAGCAGCACTCAAGTTTGGGCGTGGCATCAGGGGCCATGAAGGTTTCTCCCACCCTGAAGGTGTGACTCCATGCCAAGAGCAAGCTTTACAGCCACGGGGAAGGAGGAGTTCTGTGTTGTGCTTGCGATACCCAGCTGTGTGGAGGATTGATATAATGTCTAGGTTCAGATATCTGAAAACCAAGGTTAGGAAGTGGTGATGGCATAAGACCATGGCGTGTCCGAAGTGCTGGGTGTGCGGCCAGCTGTCTCCTTTTCTGTTGGACGTCTGGTTTCAGGCTGTGTCAGAGGGAGCATGAGTGCCCAGAGCAGCCTATCCATTTCGGGTACCGTCGAGGCCCGAACAGGTTGATCCTCATCTGGGTTTTCTGGAGAGCCCCACAGGGAAACGTTTTTCTTCCTTTGGGCAGACCCTGGGCTGGGTTGTGGTTCAGGAGTTCCTAGTCCGGAGGGCTTGTTTGCCAGGAGTGTGAGGAAGGAAGTCTGAAAAAAAAGCTAGCGTGATGTTTGGGACCGAGGGCACGGCAGGCCCACTCTGCAGAGGCTGAATCGAGATCTCCTGCACTGAGGTCATGTCAACTATGAGACGTGCCTCAGGCTACAGTTTTTGTCCAGCATGGCCTCTTCCTGAAGGGTGTGGGGGCTTCATGAGGCCAGGGAGGTTTGCCTACGATGGGATTTGTTAACTACTCCAAACCTCAAGGTTTCCTTCTGCACGACAGTCGAGTGCTATTGGATGGTTCCAGGAGGCCCCATACGGAAAGACTAGAGAGCATGTGTCTAAGCATGGATGCCTGGGAACGCCAACTCATATTCCCACTCTTTAGTCAGGACAAGGCAGGCTCAATCTGCGGGCTCCTTGGTGAGCTACCCAGGGGGGAGAGCTGAAATGGACTCTCCTGAAGATGAGTCCTTCTGTGGTTTGGTGGACTGGGAGACCTTGGAATGTGGAGGTTTCTCAGGGACTCTGCACGATTCTCCAACGTGAGGTGTTTGACACGGCTCCAACAAGGAAGCTTCCCATGTGGAGACGAGAGGAGTTCTGTACAGTGCCTCAGGAAAGCCCCATATCCTGTTCTTCGAACCAAAGCCTCTGAGGAGTGACACCTGGAAACCAAAGCAAGAGTTGAGATTAGGGCCTAAGGGCCTGTCTGGCTCAACCTTCTATCTCTGTTGACATCTGTGTGCATGCCTTCATGGAGGTAGCAGCTCAGCTTGTGTCCGAAGGCCCCTGTGTGTACAGGGAGGCTCCCGGTAGTGGGATGTCCTCGGGGGCCTTGAGGTTTCTCATATTCTGGAGGTGTGTAGCCAAAGGAATGGACAGAGTTTCCCAGGAGAGTGCAGGCACGGTCCTGTGGTATGGCTCCAGAGGACTCAGCCAGATGCTGTGTTTGCCAGGGCTGTGGGGACAGATGTCGGAAAAAGCAAACTTGGCTCAGGTAGTGGCCAAGGTAATGGCATGCCTGATATCCAGTCTGTGAGGGGAGATCCTCTGGATATCAAAGGCGGGCAAGTGGGAGGCAGTCGCTCAGGCTTTTGTCTCTGGGTTTTGCGTTCACAGTGGCCGTTCAGGTTAGGGGTTGCTTCAGGGGCCGAGGAAGAGCCTTCCTCTCGGGGGATTGTCCAAGCTCCGAAGTGTTTGGGTTCATTCTGTGGGAAGGGAAGAGTATTGTTTTCTGCCACAGAAGACCCCCCAAAAGAGGGCCTCTAGAGCACAGCAGTGGGTTCTCTCAACTGGAATATGAACCATCTAGTTAGTCCTGGGTTCCTATGGGAATGGCAAGCCACATATGCGGGCACTTGGTCCAGTCACTGAGAGGCGTTACTTGAATAAGGTACTCACGCTGAGGGTCACCATGTGTGTTTGTGCCCAAGGCGGCCCTCACGCATGGGCGTGGCCTCATGGGCCATGCCGTTTTCTCCTACACTGAAGGTTTGACTCACTGCCAGCAGCAAGGTTTCTTGCCATGGGGAAGGAGGGTTTCTGACTTGTGTATCATGTTTCCCCCTGTGCAGGGATTGGAGATAAGGTCTAGGTTCCGATGACTGAAAACCCAGGTTGGGAATGGATGGTGGCCTAAGGCAGTGGCGGGTCCAATGTGCTGGGTGTGCAGCCAGCTGTGTCAGTGACTGTTGGAAGGTCTGGGCTCAGGCTATTTGCGACAGAGCATCAGTGTTTAAGGTAGCCTATGCAATTGGGGTGTTGCCGAGGGCCAAGCAGTTTGATCCTCATTTGGGGTTTCTGGGCAGCACCATAGACAATGTTTTTCTCCTGGGAGGCAGGCAGAGTGCTTCATTGTGTCCCCAGAATTCCCAGAAGGGAGGGTTTGTGGGCCAGGAGTGTGAGGACGGAAGTCTGAGAACACAAGCTAAAGTGAGGATTGGAGCCAAGGGCAGAGCAGGCCGACTCTGCAGAGTCTGAATCAAAATCTCCTGCATCTGAAGTCAGGCTGAGTATCAGACGTTGGCTGAGGCTGGAGTATGTGTCCATGATGGCACCTTCATGATTCGGGGGCCTCATGAGGCCAAGGAAGTTTTCCCACGCTGAGTTTGGAGGTTGCCCCAAACCACAAGGTTTCCTTCTGCGGGACATTCGAGTCCTGTTGCATGGCTCCAGGACATACCATACGGAAGGACTGGAGAGCAGGGTTCGAAGGATGGATCCCTGTCCAGCATACCTCGCATTCCCATTGGCCATTTGCCACAAGATATGTTTGATCTGCTGCCTCTGGGGCACGCTACCCAGGGGGCAGAGATGGAGTGGCCTCTCCTGAGGATGTGTCATAATGTGCGTTTGGGTCCATGGAGACTTTGGAATGTGCTGGATGTTCTGTGGCCCTGCGGAACTCTCCTACCTGAAGGGTTTGATACATCCCCAGTAAGCTCCCCATGTGAAGACGAGAGTGGTTTGGTTTGGTGCCTCAGAAAAGCCCCGTGTGCTGGTCTACGAAAACAGTCCTCTGAGGACGGACACATGGAAACCAAAGCTAAGGTTCAGATTAGGGCCTGGGGGCCTGTCCATTTCAACCTTCTGTCTCTGGGGACACTGTCTGAGAGTCTAAGTGGAGATAGTTGCTCCGCTGCTGTCAGAGAGCCCCTCTTAGTCCAGGGTGGCCTACACTATTGATGGCCTCAGGGGCCTTGGAGATTTTCGCTAACCTGTAGGTGTGGTCAATGGATTGGGCATATTTTCTTTGGAGAGGGCAGGCACAATCTTTCGCTGTGGCTCCAGATGCCCTAGCCTGGAGGTTGTGTGGGTCCAGGCTGTGGGCACAGAATTCTGAAAACACAAACTCAGCTTATGAGTGGCGCCTATGGTATGGCAGCCGATGTACAGTCTGAGAGAAAGCTCCTGGGCCTCTGAAACAAGGGCGAGTGGGAGGCGTTCCTTCAGGCTTTTGTCTCGGGATGTTTTGTCCGGGATAGCCGTGGATTGGAGGGGTGGCCTCAGGACTGTGGACGAGTATCCCTCTCTGGTCATTTGTCCCAGCTTCCAAGAGTTTGGGGTCTTTTGGTGGGAAGGGTGGAGTCGTGTTGTCTGGCTCATGTGTCTCTCCAAGAAAGGTATTCCAGAGCAGAACCCCAGGTACGGGCGTGGTGACTGGAAAACTCAAACACTGGTGAGGATTGGGTGCATAGGGGCTTGGCAAGCCCCATATTTGGGCTCTTGGTCCAGGCCCTGACAGGCCTTTCTTTGATATGGGGCTCATGCTGAGGGTCACAGTGTGAATTTGTTCCCAAGCAGCACTCAAGTTTGGGCGTGGCATCAGGGGCCATGAAGGTTTCTCCCACCCTGAAGGTGTGACTCCATGCCAAGAGCAAGCTTTACAGCCACGGGGAAGGAGGAGTTCTGTGTTGTGCTTGCGATACCCAGCTGTGTGGAGGATTGATATAATGTCTAGGTTCAGATATCTGAAAACCAAGGTTAGGAAGTGGTGATGGCATAAGACCATGGCGTGTCCGAAGTGCTGGGTGTGCGGCCAGCTGTCTCCTTTTCTGTTGGACGTCTGGTTTCAGGCTGTGTCAGAGGGAGCATGAGTGCCCAGAGCAGCCTATCCATTTCGGGTACCGTCGAGGCCCGAACAGGTTGATCCTCATCTGGGTTTTCTGGAGAGCCCCACAGGGAAACGTTTTTCTTCCTTTGGGCAGACCCTGGGCTGGGTTGTGGTTCAGGAGTTCCTAGTCCGGAGGGCTTGTTTGCCAGGAGTGTGAGGAAGGAAGTCTGAAAAAAAAGCTAGCGTGATGTTTGGGACCGAGGGCACGGCAGGCCCACTCTGCAGAGGCTGAATCGAGATCTCCTGCACTGAGGTCATGTCAACTATGAGACGTGCCTCAGGCTACAGTTTTTGTCCAGCATGGCCTCTTCCTGAAGGGTGTGGGGGCTTCATGAGGCCAGGGAGGTTTGCCTACGATGGGATTTGTTAACTACTCCAAACCTCAAGGTTTCCTTCTGCACGACAGTCGAGTGCTATTGGATGGTTCCAGGAGGCCCCATACGGAAAGACTAGAGAGCATGTGTCTAAGCATGGATGCCTGGGAACGCCAACTCATATTCCCACTCTTTAGTCAGGACAAGGCAGGCTCAATCTGCGGGCTCCTTGGTGAGCTACCCAGGGGGGAGAGCTGAAATGGACTCTCCTGAAGATGAGTCCTTCTGTGGTTTGGTGGACTGGGAGACCTTGGAATGTGGAGGTTTCTCAGGGACTCTGCACGATTCTCCAACGTGAGGTGTTTGACACGGCTCCAACAAGGAAGCTTCCCATGTGGAGACGAGAGGAGTTCTGTACAGTGCCTCAGGAAAGCCCCATATCCTGTTCTTCGAACCAAAGCCTCTGAGGAGTGACACCTGGAAACCAAAGCAAGAGTTGAGATTAGGGCCTAAGGGCCTGTCTGGCTCAACCTTCTATCTCTGTTGACATCTGTGTGCATGCCTTCATGGAGGTAGCAGCTCAGCTTGTGTCCGAAGGCCCCTGTGTGTACAGGGAGGCTCCCGGTAGTGGGATGTCCTCGGGGGCCTTGAGGTTTCTCATATTCTGGAGGTGTGTAGCCAAAGGAATGGACAGAGTTTCCCAGGAGAGTGCAGGCACGGTCCTGTGGTATGGCTCCAGAGGACTCAGCCAGATGCTGTGTTTGCCAGGGCTGTGGGGACAGATGTCGGAAAAAGCAAACTTGGCTCAGGTAGTGGCCAAGGTAATGGCATGCCTGATATCCAGTCTGTGAGGGGAGATCCTCTGGATATCAAAGGCGGGCAAGTGGGAGGCAGTCGCTCAGGCTTTTGTCTCTGGGTTTTGCGTTCACAGTGGCCGTTCAGGTTAGGGGTTGCTTCAGGGGCCGAGGAAGAGCCTTCCTCTCGGGGGATTGTCCAAGCTCCGAAGTGTTTGGGTTCATTCTGTGGGAAGGGAAGAGTATTGTTTTCTGCCACAGAAGACCCCCCAAAAGAGGGCCTCTAGAGCACAGCAGTGGGTTCTCTCAACTGGAATATGAACCATCTAGTTAGTCCTGGGTTCCTATGGGAATGGCAAGCCACATATGCGGGCACTTGGTCCAGTCACTGAGAGGCGTTACTTGAATAAGGTACTCACGCTGAGGGTCACCATGTGTGTTTGTGCCCAAGGCGGCCCTCACGCATGGGCGTGGCCTCATGGGCCATGCCGTTTTCTCCTACACTGAAGGTTTGACTCACTGCCAGCAGCAAGGTTTCTTGCCATGGGGAAGGAGGGTTTCTGACTTGTGTATCATGTTTCCCCCTGTGCAGGGATTGGAGATAAGGTCTAGGTTCCGATGACTGAAAACCCAGGTTGGGAATGGATGGTGGCCTAAGGCAGTGGCGGGTCCAATGTGCTGGGTGTGCAGCCAGCTGTGTCAGTGACTGTTGGAAGGTCTGGGCTCAGGCTATTTGCGACAGAGCATCAGTGTTTAAGGTAGCCTATGCAATTGGGGTGTTGCCGAGGGCCAAGCAGTTTGATCCTCATTTGGGGTTTCTGGGCAGCACCATAGACAATGTTTTTCTCCTGGGAGGCAGGCAGAGTGCTTCATTGTGTCCCCAGAATTCCCAGAAGGGAGGGTTTGTGGGCCAGGAGTGTGAGGACGGAAGTCTGAGAACACAAGCTAAAGTGAGGATTGGAGCCAAGGGCAGAGCAGGCCGACTCTGCAGAGTCTGAATCAAAATCTCCTGCATCTGAAGTCAGGCTGAGTATCAGACGTTGGCTGAGGCTGGAGTATGTGTCCATGATGGCACCTTCATGATTCGGGGGCCTCATGAGGCCAAGGAAGTTTTCCCACGCTGAGTTTGGAGGTTGCCCCAAACCACAAGGTTTCCTTCTGCGGGACATTCGAGTCCTGTTGCATGGCTCCAGGACATACCATACGGAAGGACTGGAGAGCAGGGTTCGAAGGATGGATCCCTGTCCAGCATACCTCGCATTCCCATTGGCCATTTGCCACAAGATATGTTTGATCTGCTGCCTCTGGGGCACGCTACCCAGGGGGCAGAGATGGAGTGGCCTCTCCTGAGGATGTGTCATAATGTGCGTTTGGGTCCATGGAGACTTTGGAATGTGCTGGATGTTCTGTGGCCCTGCGGAACTCTCCTACCTGAAGGGTTTGATACATCCCCAGTAAGCTCCCCATGTGAAGACGAGAGTGGTTTGGTTTGGTGCCTCAGAAAAGCCCCGTGTGCTGGTCTACGAAAACAGTCCTCTGAGGACGGACACATGGAAACCAAAGCTAAGGTTCAGATTAGGGCCTGGGGGCCTGTCCATTTCAACCTTCTGTCTCTGGGGACACTGTCTGAGAGTCTAAGTGGAGATAGTTGCTCCGCTGCTGTCAGAGAGCCCCTCTTAGTCCAGGGTGGCCTACACTATTGATGGCCTCAGGGGCCTTGGAGATTTTCGCTAACCTGTAGGTGTGGTCAATGGATTGGGCATATTTTCTTTGGAGAGGGCAGGCACAATCTTTCGCTGTGGCTCCAGATGCCCTAGCCTGGAGGTTGTGTGGGTCCAGGCTGTGGGCACAGAATTCTGAAAACACAAACTCAGCTTATGAGTGGCGCCTATGGTATGGCAGCCGATGTACAGTCTGAGAGAAAGCTCCTGGGCCTCTGAAACAAGGGCGAGTGGGAGGCGTTCCTTCAGGCTTTTGTCTCGGGATGTTTTGTCCGGGATAGCCGTGGATTGGAGGGGTGGCCTCAGGACTGTGGACGAGTATCCCTCTCTGGTCATTTGTCCCAGCTTCCAAGAGTTTGGGGTCTTTTGGTGGGAAGGGTGGAGTCGTGTTGTCTGGCTCATGTGTCTCTCCAAGAAAGGTATTCCAGAGCAGAACCCCAGGTACGGGCGTGGTGACTGGAAAACACAAACACTGGTGAGGATTGGGTGCATAGGGGCTTGGCAAGCCCCATATGCGGGCTCTTGGTCCAGGCCCTGACAGGCCTTTCTTTGACATGGGGCTCATGCTGAGGGTCACTGTGTGAATTTGGTCCAAGGCAGCACTCAAGTTTGGTCGTGGCATCAGGGGCCATGAATGTTTCTCCCACCCTGAAGGTGTGACTCCATGCCAAGAGCAAGCTTTACAGCCATGGGGAAGGAGGAGTTCTGTGTTGTGCTTGCGATACCCAGCTGTGTGGAGAATTGATATAATGTCTAGGTTCAGATATCTGAAAACCAAGGTTAGGAAGTGGTGATGGCATAAGACCATGGCGTTTCTGAAGTGCTGGGTGTGTGGCCAGCTTTCTCCTTGTCTGTCTGGACGTCTGGCTTCAGGCTGTGTCAGACAGAGCATGAGTGCCCAGAGAAGCCTATCCAGTTCGTGTACCACAGAGGCCCGAGCAAGTTGATCCTCATCTGGGTTTTCTGGAGAGAGCCCACAGGGAAACGTTTTTCTTCCGTTGGGCAGACCCTGGGCTGGGTTGTGGTTCTGGAGTTCCTAGTCCGGAGGGCTTGTTTGCCAGGAGTGTGAGGAAGGTAGTCTGAAAACACAAGCTAGCATGAGGTTTGGGACCGAGGGCACGGCAGGCCCCTCTGCAGAGGCTGAATCGAGATCTCCTGCACTTAGGTCATGTCAACTATGAGACGTGCCTCAGGCTAGAGTTTTTGTCCAGCATGAATTCTTCCTGAATGGTGTGGGGGTTTCATGAGGCCAGGGAGGTTTGCCTACTATGGGATTTGTGAACTACTCCAAACCTCAAGGTTTCCTTCTGCACGACAGTCGAGTGCTATTGGATGGTTCCAGGAGGCCCAATACGGAAAGACTCGAGGGCATGTGTCTAAGCATGGATGACTGGGAACTCAACCTCATATTCCCACTCTTTAGTCAGGACAAAGCAGGCTCAATCTGCGGGCGCCTTGGTGAGATACCCAGAGGGGAGAGTTGAAATGGACTCTCCTGAAGATGAGTCCTACTGTGGCTTGGAGGCCTGGGAGACCTTGGCATGTGGAGGTGGCTCAGGGACTCTGCAGGATTCTCCACCCTGAGGTGTTTGACATGGCTCCAACAAGGAAGCTTCCCATGTGGAGTCGAGAGGAGTTCTGTTCAGTGCCTCAGGATAGCCGCATATCCTGTTCTTCGAACCAAAGCCTCTGAGGAGTGACACCTGGAATCCAAAGCAAGAGTTGAGATTAGGGCCTAAGGGCCTTTCCGGCTCAACCTTCTATCTCTGTTGACATCTGTGTGCATGCCTTCGTGAAGGTAGCTGCTCAGCTGTGTCCGAAGGCCCCTGTGTGTACAGGGAGGCTCCCGGTAGTGGGATGTCCTCGGGGGCCTTGAGGTTTCTCATATTCTGGAGGTGTGTGGCCAAAGGAATGGACAGAGTTTCCCAGGAGAGAGCAGGCACGGTCCTGTGGTATGGCTCCAGAGGACTCAGCCTAGAGGCTGTGTTTGCCAGGGCTGTGGGGACAGATGTCTGAAAAAGCAAACTTGGCTCAGGTAGGGGCCAAGGTAATGGCAGGCCTGATCTCCAGTCCGAGAGGGGAGATCCTCTGGATATCAAAGGAGGGCAGGTGGGAGGCAGTCGCTCAGGCTTTTGTCTCTGGGTTTTGCGTTCACAGTGGTTGTTCAGGGTAGGGGTTGCTTCAGGGGCCGAGGAAGAGCCTTCCTCTCAGGGTGTTTGTCCAAGCTCCCAAGTGTTTTGGTTCATTCTGTGGGAAGGGAGGAGTACTGTTTTCTGCCACAGGGGACCCTCTAGCAGAGGGACTCTAGAGCACAGCAGTGGGTTCCCTCAACTGGAATACACACCATCTAGTTAGTCCTGGGTGCCTATGGGCATGGTAAACCACATATGCGGGCTCTTGGTCCTGTCACTGAGAGGCGTTACTTGAATAAGGTACTCACGCTGAGGGTCACAATGTGTTTATGTGCCCAAAGCGGCCTTCTCACATGGGCTTGGCCTCATGGGCCATGCCGTTTTCTCCTACACTGAAGGTTTTACTCACTGCCAGCAGCTAGGTTTCTTGCATGGGGAAGGAGGTGTTCTGACTTGTGCATCATGTTTCCCCTGTGCAGGGATTGGAGATAAGGTCTAGGTTCCGATGACTGAAAAAACAGGTTGGGAATGGATGGTGGCCTAAGGCAGTGGCCGGTCCAATGTGCTGGGTGTGCAGCCAGCTATGTCGGTGTCTGTCAGAAGGTCTGGGCTCAGGCTATTTGTGACAGAGCATCAGTGTTTAAGGTAGCCTATGCAATTGGGGTGTTGCCGAGGGCCAAGCAGTTTGATCCTAACTGGGGGTTTCTGGGCAGCACCATAGACAGAGTTTTTGTCCTGGGAGGCAGGCAGAGTGCTTCATTCTGGCCCCAGAATTCCCAGTAGGGAGGGTTTGTGGGCCAGGAGTGTGAGGACGGAAGACTGAAAACACAAGCTAGGGTGAGGATTGGAGCAAAGGGCAGAGCATGCCCACTCTGCAGAGGCTGAATCAAATTCTCCTGCATCTGAAGTCAGGCTGAGGATCAGACGTTGGCTGAGGCTGGAGTTTGTGTCCATGATGGCACCTTCATTAAGCGGGGGCCTCATGGGCCAAGGAAGTTTTCCCATGCTGCATTTGCAGGTTGCCCCAAACCACAAGTTTTCCTTCTGCGGGACATTCGAGTCCTGTTGCATGGCTCCAGGACATACCTTACGGAAGGACTGGAGAGCAGGGTTCGAAGGATGGATACCTGTCCAGCATGCCTCGCATTCCCATTGGCCATTTGCCACAAGATATGTTTGACTTGCTGCCTCTGGGGCACGCTACCCAGGGGGCTGAGTTGAAATGGCCTCTCCTGAGGATGCGACATAATGTGTGTTTGGGACCATGGAGACCTTGGTATGTGCTGGTTGTTCAGTGGCCCAGCGGAACTGTCCTACCTGAAGTGTTTGATACATCCCCAGTAAGAAAGCTCCCCATGTGGAGACGAGAGAGGTTTGGTTTGGTGCCTCAGAAAAGCCCCGTGTGCTGGTCTACGAAAACAGTCCTCTGAGGACGGACACATGGAAACCAAAGCTAAGGTTCAGATTAGGGACTGGGGGCCTGTCCATTTCAACCTTCTGTCTCTGGGGACACTGTCTGAGAGTCTAAGTGGAGATAGTTGCTCCGCTGCTGTCAGAGAGCCCCTCTTAGTCCAGGGTGGCCTACACTATTGATGGCTTCAGGGGCCTTGGAGCTTTTCCCTAACCTGTAGGGTTGTGGTCAATGGATTGGGCACATTTCCTTGGAGAGGGCAGGCACAGTCTTTCGCTTTGGCTCTAGAGGCCCTAGCCTGGAGGTTGTGTGGGTCTAGGCTGTGGGCACAGAAGTCTGAAAACACAAACTCAGCTTATGAGTGGCGCCTGGGGTATGGCAGGCCGGATGTACAGCCCGAGAGGGAGCTCCTGGGCTTCTGAAACAGGGCGAGTGGGAGGCGTTCCTTCAGGCTTTTGTCTCTGGATGTTGTGTCCGGGATAGCCGTGGATTGGAGGAGTGGCCTCAGGGACTGTGGACGAGTGTCCCTCTCTGGGGATTTGTCCCAGCTCCCAAGAGTTTGGGTTCTTTTTGTGGGAAGGGTGGAGTCGTGTTGTCTGGCTCATGTGTCTCTCCAAGAAATGTGTTCCAGAACAGAGCCCCAGGTACGGGCGGGGCGACTGGAAAACTCAAACACTGGTGAGGATTGGGTGCATAGGGGCTTGGCAAGCCCCATATTTGGGCTCTTGGTCCAGGCCCTGACAGGCCTTTCTTTGATATGGGGCTCATGCTGAGGGTCACAGTGTGAATTTGTTCCCAAGCAGCACTCAAGTTTGGGCGTGGCATCAGGGGCCATGAAGGTTTCTCCCACCCTGAAGGTGTGACTCCATGCCAAGAGCAAGCTTTACAGCCACGGGGAAGGAGGAGTTCTGTGTTGTGCTTGCGATACCCAGCTGTGTGGAGGATTGATATAATGTCTAGGTTCAGATATCTGAAAACCAAGGTTAGGAAGTGGTGATGGCATAAGACCATGGCGTGTCCGAAGTGCTGGGTGTGCGGCCAGCTGTCTCCTTTTCTGTTGGACGTCTGGTTTCAGGCTGTGTCAGAGGGAGCATGAGTGCCCAGAGCAGCCTATCCATTTCGGGTACCGTCGAGGCCCGAACAGGTTGATCCTCATCTGGGTTTTCTGGAGAGCCCCACAGGGAAACGTTTTTCTTCCTTTGGGCAGACCCTGGGCTGGGTTGTGGTTCAGGAGTTCCTAGTCCGGAGGGCTTGTTTGCCAGGAGTGTGAGGAAGGAAGTCTGAAAAAAAAGCTAGCGTGATGTTTGGGACCGAGGGCACGGCAGGCCCACTCTGCAGAGGCTGAATCGAGATCTCCTGCACTGAGGTCATGTCAACTATGAGACGTGCCTCAGGCTACAGTTTTTGTCCAGCATGGCCTCTTCCTGAAGGGTGTGGGGGCTTCATGAGGCCAGGGAGGTTTGCCTACGATGGGATTTGTGAACTACTCCAAACCTCAAGGTTTCCTTCTGCACGACAGTCGAGTGCTATTGGATGGTTCCAGGAGGCCCCATACGGAAAGACTAGAGAGCATGTGTCTAAGCATGGATGCCTGGGAACGCCAACTCATATTCCCACTCTTTAGTCAGGACAAGGCAGGCTCAATCTGCGGGCTCCTTGGTGAGCTACCCAGGGGGGAGAGCTGAAATGGACTCTCCTGAAGATGAGTCCTTCTGTGGTTTGGTGGACTGGGAGACCTTGGAATGTGGAGGTTTCTCAGGGACTCTGCACGATTCTCCAACGTGAGGTGTTTGACACGGCTCCAACAAGGAAGCTTCCCATGTGGAGACGAGAGGAGTTCTGTACAGTGCCTCAGGAAAGTCCCATATCCTGTTCTTCGAACCAAAGCCTCTGAGGAGTGACACCTGGAAACCAAAGCAAGAGTTGAGATTAGGGCCTAAGGGCCTGTCTGGCTCAACCTTCTATCTCTGTTGACATCTGTGTGCATGCCTTCATGGAGGTAGCAGCTCAGCTTGTGTCCGAAGGCCCCTGTGTGTACAGGGAGGCTCCCGGTAGTGGGATGTCCTCGGGGGCCTTGAGGTTTCTCATATTCTGGAGGTGTGTAGCCAAAGGAATGGACAGAGTTTCCCAGGAGAGTGCAGGCACGGTCCTGTGGTATGGCTCCAGAGGACTCAGCCAGATGCTGTGTTTGCCAGGGCTGTGGGGACAGATGTCGGAAAAAGCAAACTTGGCTCAGGTAGTGGCCAAGGTAATGGCATGCCTGATATCCAGTCTGTGAGGGGAGATCCTCTGGATATCAAAGGCGGGCAAGTGGGAGGCAGTCGCTCAGGCTTTTGTCTCTGGGTTTTGCGTTCACAGTGGCCGTTCAGGTTAGGGGTTGCTTCAGGGGCCGAGGAAGAGCCTTCCTCTCGGGGGATTGTCCAAGCTCCGAAGTGTTTGGGTTCATTCTGTGGGAAGGGAAGAGTATTGTTTTCTGCCACAGAAGACCCCCCAAAAGAGGGCCTCTAGAGCACAGCAGTGGGTTCTCTCAACTGGAATATGAACCATCTAGTTAGTCCTGGGTTCCTATGGGAATGGCAAGCCACATATGCGGGCACTTGGTCCAGTCACTGAGAGGCGTTACTTGAATAAGGTACTCACGCTGAGGGTCACCATGTGTGTTTGTGCCCAAGGCGGCCCTCACGCATGGGCGTGGCCTCATGGGCCATGCCGTTTTCTCCTACACTGAAGGTTTGACTCACTGCCAGCAGCAAGGTTTCTTGCCATGGGGAAGGAGGGTTTCTGACTTGTGTATCATGTTTCCCCCTGTGCAGGGATTGGAGATAAGGTCTAGGTTCCGATGACTGAAAACCCAGGTTGGGAATGGATGGTGGCCTAAGGCAGTGGCGGGTCCAATGTGCTGGGTGTGCAGCCAGCTGTGTCAGTGACTGTTGGAAGGTCTGGGCTCAGGCTATTTGCGACAGAGCATCAGTGTTTAAGGTAGCCTATGCAATTGGGGTGTTGCCGAGGGCCAAGCAGTTTGATCCTCATTTGGGGTTTCTGGGCAGCACCATAGACAATGTTTTTCTCCTGGGAGGCAGGCAGAGTGCTTCATTGTGTCCCCAGAATTCCCAGAAGGGAGGGTTTGTGGGCCAGGAGTGTGAGGACGGAAGTCTGAGAACACAAGCTAAAGTGAGGATTGGAGCCAAGGGCAGAGCAGGCCGACTCTGCAGAGTCTGAATCAAAATCTCCTGCATCTGAAGTCAGGCTGAGTATCAGACGTTGGCTGAGGCTGGAGTATGTGTCCATGATGGCACCTTCATGATTCGGGGGCCTCATGAGGCCAAGGAAGTTTTCCCACGCTGAGTTTGGAGGTTGCCCCAAACCACAAGGTTTCCTTCTGCGGGACATTCGAGTCCTGTTGCATGGCTCCAGGACATACCATACGGAAGGACTGGAGAGCAGGGTTCGAAGGATGGATCCCTGTCCAGCATACCTCGCATTCCCATTGGCCATTTGCCACAAGATATGTTTGATCTGCTGCCTCTGGGGCACGCTACCCAGGGGGCAGAGATGGAGTGGCCTCTCCTGAGGATGTGTCATAATGTGCGTTTGGGTCCATGGAGACTTTGGAATGTGCTGGATGTTCTGTGGCCCTGCGGAACTCTCCTACCTGAAGGGTTTGATACATCCCCAGTAAGCTCCCCATGTGAAGACGAGAGTGGTTTGGTTTGGTGCCTCAGAAAAGCCCCGTGTGCTGGTCTACGAAAACAGTCCTCTGAGGACGGACACATGGAAACCAAAGCTAAGGTTCAGATTAGGGCCTGGGGGCCTGTCCATTTCAACCTTCTGTCTCTGGGGACACTGTCTGAGAGTCTAAGTGGAGATAGTTGCTCCGCTGCTGTCAGAGAGCCCCTCTTAGTCCAGGGTGGCCTACACTATTGATGGCCTCAGGGGCCTTGGAGATTTTCGCTAACCTGTAGGTGTGGTCAATGGATTGGGCATATTTTCTTTGGAGAGGGCAGGCACAATCTTTCGCTGTGGCTCCAGATGCCCTAGCCTGGAGGTTGTGTGGGTCCAGGCTGTGGGCACAGAATTCTGAAAACACAAACTCAGCTTATGAGTGGCGCCTATGGTATGGCAGACCGATGTACAGTCTGAGAGAAAGCTCCTGGGCCTCTGAAACAAGGGCGAGTGGGAGGCGTTCCTTCAGGCTTTTGTCTCGGGATGTTTTGTCCGGGATAGCCGTGGATTGGAGGGGTGGCCTCAGGACTGTGGACGAGTATCCCTCTCTGGTCATTTGTCCCAGCTTCCAAGAGTTTGGGGTCTTTTGGTGGGAAGGGTGGAGTCGTGTTGTCTGGCTCATGTGTCTCTCCAAGAAAGGTATTCCAGAGCAGAACCCCAGGTACGGGCGTGGTGACTGGAAAACTCAAACACTGGTGAGGATTGGGTGCATAGGGGCTTGGCAAGCCCCATATTTGGGCTCTTGGTCCAGGCCCTGACAGGCCTTTCTTTGACATGGGGCTCATGCTGAGGGTCACTGTGTGAATTTGGTCCAAGGCAGCACTCAAGTTTGGTCGTGGCATCAGGGGCCATGAATGTTTCTCCCACCCTGAAGGTGTGACTCCATGCCAAGAGCAAGCTTTACAGCCATGGGGAAGGAGGAGTTCTGTGTTGTGCTTGCGATACCCAGCTGTGTGGAGAATTGATATAATGTCTAGGTTCAGATATCTGAAAACCAAGGTTAGGAAGTGGTGATGGCATAAGACCATGGCGTTTCTGAAGTGCTGGGTGTGTGGCCAGCTTTCTCCTTGTCTGTCTGGACGTCTGGCTTCAGGCTGTGTCAGACAGAGCATGAGTGCCCAGAGAAGCCTATCCAGTTCGTGTACCACAGAGGCCCGAGCAAGTTGATCCTCATCTGGGTTTTCTGGAGAGAGCCCACAGGGAAACGTTTTTCTTCCGTTGGGCAGACCCTGGGCTGGGTTGTGGTTCTGGAGTTCCTAGTCCGGAGGGCTTGTTTGCCAGGAGTGTGAGGAAGGTAGTCTGAAAACACAAGCTAGCATGAGGTTTGGGACCGAGGGCACGGCAGGCCCCTCTGCAGAGGCTGAATCGAGATCTCCTGCACTTAGGTCATGTCAACTATGAGACGTGCCTCAGGCTAGAGTTTTTGTCCAGCATGAATTCTTCCTGAATGGTGTGGGGGTTTCATGAGGCCAGGGAGGTTTGCCTACTATGGGATTTGTGAACTACTCCAAACCTCAAGGTTTCCTTCTGCACGACAGTCGAGTGCTATTGGATGGTTCCAGGAGGCCCAATACGGAAAGACTCGAGGGCATGTGTCTAAGCATGGATGACTGGGAACTCAACCTCATATTCCCACTCTTTAGTCAGGACAAAGCAGGCTCAATCTGCGGGCGCCTTGGTGAGATACCCAGAGGGGAGAGTTGAAATGGACTCTCCTGAAGATGAGTCCTACTGTGGCTTGGAGGCCTGGGAGACCTTGGCATGTGGAGGTGGCTCAGGGACTCTGCAGGATTCTCCACCCTGAGGTGTTTGACACGGCTCCAACAAGGAAGCTTCCCATGTGGAGTCGAGAGGAGTTCTGTTCAGTGCCTCAGGATAGCCGCATATCCTGTTCTTCGAACCAAAGCCTCTGAGGAGTGACACCTGGAATCCAAAGCAAGAGTTGAGATTAGGGCCTAAGGGCCTTTCCGGCTCAACCTTCTATCTCTGTTGACATCTGTGTGCATGCCTTCGTGAAGGTAGCTGCTCAGCTGTGTCCGAAGGCCCCTGTGTGTACAGGGAGGCTCCCGGTAGTGGGATGTCCTCGGGGGCCTTGAGGTTTCTCATATTCTGGAGGTGTGTGGCCAAAGGAATGGACAGAGTTTCCCAGGAGAGAGCAGGCACGGTCCTGTGGTATGGCTCCAGAGGACTCAGCCTAGAGGCTGTGTTTGCCAGGGCTGTGGGGACAGATGTCTGAAAAAGCAAACTTGGCTCAGGTAGGGGCCAAGGTAATGGCAGGCCTGATCTCCAGTCCGAGAGGGGAGATCCTCTGGATATCAAAGGAGGGCAGGTGGGAGGCAGTCGCTCAGGCTTTTGTCTCTGGGTTTTGCGTTCACAGTGGTTGTTCAGGGTAGGGGTTGCTTCAGGGGCCGAGGAAGAGCCTTCCTCTCAGGGTGTTTGTCCAAGCTCCCAAGTGTTTTGGTTCATTCTGTGGGAAGGGAGGAGTACTGTTTTCTGCCACAGGGGACCCTCTAGCAGAGGGACTCTAGAGCACAGCAGTGGGTTCCCTCAACTGGAATACACACCATCTAGTTAGTCCTGGGTGCCTATGGGCATGGTAAACCACATATGCGGGCTCTTGGTCCTGTCACTGAGAGGCGTTACTTGAATAAGGTACTCACGCTGAGGGTCACAATGTGTTTATGTGCCCAAAGCGGCCTTCTCACATGGGCTTGGCCTCATGGGCCATGCCGTTTTCTCCTACACTGAAGGTTTTACTCACTGCCAGCAGCTAGGTTTCTTGCATGGGGTAGGAGGTGTTCTGACTTGTGCATCATGTTTCCCCTGTGCAGGGATTGGAGATAAGGTCTAGGTTCCGATGACTGAAAAAACAGGTTGGGAATGGATGGTGGCCTAAGGCAGTGGCCGGTCCAATGTGCTGGGTGTGCAGCCAGCTATGTCGGTGTCTGTCAGAAGGTCTGGGCTCAGGCTATTTGTGACAGAGCATCAGTGTTTAAGGTAGCCTATGCAATTGGGGTGTTGCCGAGGGCCAAGCAGTTTGATCCTAACTGGGGGTTTCTGGGCAGCACCATAGACAGAGTTTTTGTCCTGGGAGGCAGGCAGAGTGCTTCATTCTGGCCCCAGAATTCCCAGTAGGGAGGGTTTGTGGGCCAGGAGTGTGAGGACGGAAGACTGAAAACACAAGCTAGGGTGAGGATTGGAGCAAAGGGCAGAGCATGCCCACTCTGCAGAGGCTGAATCAAATTCTCCTGCATCTGAAGTCAGGCTGAGGATCAGACGTTGGCTGAGGCTGGAGTTTGTGTCCATGATGGCACCTTCATTAAGCGGGGGCCTCATGGGCCAAGGAAGTTTTCCCATGCTGCATTTGCAGGTTGCCCCAAACCACAAGTTTTCCTTCTGCGGGACATTCGAGTCCTGTTGCATGGCTCCAGGACATACCTTACGGAAGGACTGGAGAGCAGGGTTCGAAGGATGGATACCTGTCCAGCATGCCTCGCATTCCCATTGGCCATTTGCCACAAGATATGTTTGACTTGCTGCCTCTGGGGCACGCTACCCAGGGGGCTGAGTTGAAATGGCCTCTCCTGAGGATGCGACATAATGTGTGTTTGGGACCATGGAGACCTTGGTATGTGCTGGTTGTTTAGTGGCCCAGCGGAACTGTCCTACCTGAAGTGTTTGATACATCCCCAGTAAGAAAGCTCCCCATGTGGAGACGAGAGAGGTTTGGTTTGGTGCCTCAGAAAAGCCCCGTGTGCTGGTCTACGAAAACAGTCCTCTGAGGACGGACACATGGAAACCAAAGCTAAGGTTCAGATTAGGGACTGGGGGCCTGTCCATTTCAACCTTCTGTCTCTGGGGACACTGTCTGAGAGTCTAAGTGGAGATAGTTGCTCCGCTGCTGTCAGAGAGCCCCTCTTAGTCCAGGGTGGCCTACACTATTGATGGCTTCAGGGGCCTTGGAGCTTTTCCCTAACCTGTAGGGTTGTGGTCAATGGATTGGGCACACTTTCCTTGGAGAGGGCAGGCACAGTCTTTCGCTTTGGCTCTAGAGGCCCTAGCCTGGAGGTTGTGTGGGTCTAGGCTGTGGGCACAGAAGTCTGAAAACACAAACTCAGCTTATGAGTGGCGCCTGGGGTATGGCAGGCCGGATGTACAGCCCGAGAGGGAGCTCCTGGGCTTCTGAAACAGGGTGAGTGGGAGGCGTTCCTTCAGGCTTTTGTCTCTGGATGTTGTGTCCGGGATAGCCGTGGATTGGAGGAGTGGCCTCAGGGACTGTGGACGAGTGTCCCTCTCTGGGGATTTGTCCCAGCTCCCAAGAGTTTGGGTTCTTTTTGTGGGAAGGGTGGAGTCGTGTTGTCTGGCTCATGTGTCTCTCCAAGAAATGTGTTCCAGAACAGAGCCCCAGGTACGGGCGGGGCGACTGGAAAACTCAAACACTGGTGAGGATTGGGTGCATAGGGGCTTGGCAAGCCCCATATTTGGGCTCTTGGTCCAGGCCCTGACAGGCCTTTCTCTGATATGGGGCTCATGCTGAGGGTCACAGTGTGAATTTGTTCCCAAGCAGCACTCAAGTTTGGGCGTGGCATCAGGGGCCATGAAGGTTTCTCCCACCCTGAAGGTGTGACTCCATGCCAAGAGCAAGCTTTACAGCCACGGGGAAGGAGGAGTTCTGTGTTGTGCTTGCGATACCCAGCTGTGTGGAGGATTGATATAATGTCTAGGTTCAGATATCTGAAAACCAAGGTTAGGAAGTGGTGATGGCATAAGACCATGGCGTGTCCGAAGTGCTGGGTGTGCGGCCAGCTGTCTCCTTTTCTGTTGGACGTCTGGTTTCAGGCTGTGTCAGAGGGAGCATGAGTGCCAAGAGCAGCCTATCCATTTCGGGTACCGTCGAGGCCCGAGCAGGTTGATCCTCATCTGGGTTTTCTGGAGAGCCCCACAGGGAAACGTTTTTCTTCCTTTGGGCAGACCCTGGGCTGGGTTGTGGTTCAGGAGTTCCTAGTCCGGAGGGCTTGTTTGCCAGGAGTGTGAGGAAGGAAGTCTGAAAAAAAAGCTAGCGTGATGTTTGGGACCGAGGGCACGGCAGGCCCACTCTGCAGAGGCTGAATCGAGATCTCCTGCACTGAGGTCATGTCAACTATGAGACGTGCCTCAGGCTACAGTTTTTGTCCAGCATGGCCTCTTCCTGAAGGGTGTGGGGGCTTCATGAGGCCAGGGAGGTTTGCCTACGATGGGATTTGTTAACTACTCCAAAACTCAAGGTTTCCTTCTGCATGACAGTCGAGTCCTATTGGATGGTTCCAGGAGGCCCCATACGGAAAGACTCGAGAGCAGGTGTCTAAGCATGGATGCCTGGGAACGCCACCTCATATTCCCACTCCTTAGTCAGGACAAGGCAGGCTCAATCTTCGGGCTCCTCGGTGAGCTACCAAGAGGGGAGAGTTGAAATGGACTCTCCTGAAGATGAGTCCTACTGCGGCTTGGTGGCCTGGGAGTCTTGTAATGTGGAGGTGGCTTAGGGTCTCTGCAGGATTCTCCAACCTGAGGTGTTTGACACGGGTTTAACAAGGAAGCTTCCCATGTGGAGACGAGAGGAGTTCGGTTCAGTGCCTCAGGATAGCCGCATATCCTGTTCTTCGAACCAAAGCCTCTGAGGAGTGACACCTGGAAACCAAAGCAAGAGTTGAGATTAGGGCCAAAGGGCCTGTCCGGCTCAACCTTCTATCTCTGTTGACATCTGTGTGCATGCCTTCATGGAGGTAGCAGCTCAGCTTGTGTCCGAAGGCCCCTGTGTGTACAGGGAGACTCCAGGTGGTGGGATGTCCTCGGGGGCCTTGAGGTTTCTCATATTCTGGAGGTATGTAGCCAAAGTAATGGACAGAGTTTCCCAGGAAAGAGCAGGCACGGTCCTGTGGTATGGCTCCAGAGGACTCAGCCAGATGCTGTGTTTGCCAGGGCTGTGGGGACAGATGTCTGAAAAAGCAAACATGGCTCAGATAGGGGCCAAGGTAATGGCAGGCCTGAATTCCAGTCCGTGAGGGGAGATCCTCTGGATATCAAAGGAGGGCAAATGGGAGGCAGTCGCTCAGGCTTTTGTCTCTGGGTTTTGCGTTCACAGTGGTTGTTCAGGGTAGGGGATGCTTCAGGGGCTGAGGAAGAGCCTTCCTCTCTGGGGATTGTCCAAGCTCCCAAGTGTTTGGGTTCATTCTGTGAGAAGGGAAGAGTACTGTTTTCTGCCACAGGGGACCCCCCAGGAGAGGGACTCTAGAGCACAGCAGTGGGTTCCCTCAACTGGAATAAGAACCATCTAGTTAGTCTTGGGTGCCTATGGGCATGGCAAGCCACATATGCGGGATCTTGGTCCAGTCACTGAGAGGCGTTACTTGAATAAGGTACTCACGCTGAGGGTCACCATGTGTTTTTGTGCCCAAGGCGGCCGGCACGCATGGGCGTGGCCTCATGGGCCATGCCATTTTCTCCTACACTGAAGGTTTGACTCACTGCCAGCCGCAAGGTTTCTTGCCATGCGGAAGGAGGGGTTCTGACTTGTGCATCAGGTTCCCCCCTATGCAGGGATTGGAGATAAGGTCTAGGTTCCGATGACTGAAAACCCAGGTTGGGAATGGATGGTGGCCTAAGGCAGTGGCGGGTCCAATGTGCTGGGTGTGCAGCCAGCTGTGTCAGTGACTGTTGGAAGGTCTGGGCTCAGGCTATTTGCGACAGAGCATCAGTGTTTAAGGTAGCCTATGCAATTGGGGTGTTGCCGAGGGCCAAGCTGTTTGATCCTCATTTGGGGTTTCTGGGCAGCACCATAGACAATGTTTTTCTCCTGGGAGGCAGGCAGAGTGCTTCATTGTGTCCCCAGAATTCCCAGAAGGGAGGGTTTGTGGGCCAGGAGTGTGAGGACGGAAGTCTGAGAACACAAGCTAAAGTGAGGATTGGAGCCAAGGGCAGAGCAGGCCGACTCTGCAGAGTCTGAATCAAAATCTACTGCATCTGAAGTCAGGCTGAGTATCAGACGTTGGCTGAGGCTGGAGTATGTGTCCGTGATGGCACCTTCATGAAGCGGGGGCCTCATGAGGCCAAGGAAGTTTTCCCACGCTGAGTTTGGAGGTTGCCCCGAACCACAAGGTTTCCTTCTGCGGGACATTCGAGTCCTGTTGCATGGCTCAAGGACATACCATACGGAAGGACTGGAGAGCACGGTTCGAAGGATGGATCCCTGTCCAGCATACCTCGCATTCCCATTGGCCATAAGCCACAAGGTATGTCATCTGCTGCCTCTGGGGCACGCTAACCAGGGGGCAGAGATGGAATGGCCTCTCCTGAGGATGCGTCATAATGTGCGTTTGGGTCCATGGAGACCTTGGAATATGCTGGTTGTTCAGTGGCCCTGGGGAACTCTCCTACCTGAAGGGTTTGATACATCCCCAGTAAGTAAGCTCCCCATGTGAAGACGAGAGAGGTTTGGTTTGGTGCCTCAGAAAAGCCCCGTGTGCTGGTCTAGGAAAACAGTCCTCTGAGGATGGACACATGGAAACCAAAGCTAAGGTTCAGATTTGGGCCTGGGGGCCTGTCCATTTCAACCTTCTGTCTCTGGGGACACTGTCTAGAGTCTAAGTGGAGATAGCTGCTCTCTGGTGTCAGAGAGCCCCTCTTAGTCCAGGGTGGCCTACACTATTGATGGCCTCAGGGGCCTTGGAGCTTTTCCCTAACCTGTAGGGTTGTGGTCAATGGATTGGGCACACTTTCCTTGGAGAGGGCAGGCACAATCTTTCGCTGTGGCTCTAGAGGCCCTAGCCTGGAGGTTGTGTGGGTCTAGGCTGTGGGCACAGAAGTCTGAAAACACAAACTCAGCTTATGAGTGGCGCCTGGGGTATGGCAGGCCGGATGTACAGCCCGAGAGGTTGCTCCGGGGCTTCTGAAACAGGGCGAGTGGGAGGCGTTCCTTCAGGCTTTTTCTCTGGATGTTGTGTCCGGGTTAGCCGTGGATTGGAGGAGTGGCCTCAGGGACTGTGGACGAGTGTCCTTCTCTGGGGATTTGTCCCAGCTCCCAAGAGTTTGCGGTCACTTTGTGGGAAGGTTGGAGTCGTGTTGTCTGGCTCATCTGTCTCTCCAAGAAAGGTATTCCAGAACAGAGCCCCAGGTACGGGCGGGGCGACTGGAAAACTCAAACACTGGTGAGGATTGGGTGCATAGGGGCTTGGCAAGCCCCATATTTGGGCTCTTGGTCCAGGTCCTGACAGGCCTTTCTTTGATATGTGGCTCATGCTGAGGGTCACAGTGTGAATTTGTTCCCAAGCAGCACTCAAGTTTGGGCGTGGCATCAGGGGCCATGAAGGTTTCTCCCACCCTGAAGGTGTGACTCCATGCCAAGAGCAACCTTTACAGCAACGGGGAAGGTGAAGTTCTGTGTTGTGCTTGCGATACCCAGCTGTGTGGGGAATTGATATAATGTCTAGGTTCAGATATCTGAATACCAAGGTTAGGAAGACGTGACGGCATAAGACCATGGCGTGTCCGAAGTGCTGGGTGTGCGGCCAGCTGTCTCCTTTTCTGTTGGACGTCTGGTTTCAGGCTGTGTCAGACAGAGCATGAGTGCCCAGAGCAGCCTATCCATTTCGGGTACCGTCGAGGCCCGAGCAGGTTGATCCTTATCTGGGCTTTCTGGAGAGCCCCACAGGGAAACGTTTTTTTTCCGTTGGACAGACCCTGGGCTGGGTTGTGGTTCAGGAGTTCCTAGTCCGGAGGGCTTGTTTGCCAGGAGTGTGAGGAAGGAAGTCTGAAAACACAACCTAGCGTGATGTTTGGACCGAGGGCACGGCAGGCCTACTCTGCAGAGGCTGAATCGAGATCTCCTGCACTGAGGTCATGTCAACTATGAGACGTGCCTCAGGCTAGAGTTTTTGTCCAGCATGGCCTCTTCCTGAAGGGTGTGGGGGCTTCATGATGCCAGGGAGGTTTGCCTACGATGGGATTTGTGAACTACTCCAACTCAAGGTTTCCTTCTGCACGACAGTCGAGCCCTATTGGATGATTCCAGGAGGCCCCATACGGAAAGACTCGAGAGCAGGTGTCTAAGCATGGATGCCTGGGAACGCCACCTCATATTCCCACTCTTTAGTCAGGGCAAGGCAGGCTCAATCTTCAGGCTCCTCAGTGAGCTACCAAGAGGGGAGAGTTGAAATGGACTCTCCTGAAGATGAGTCCTACTGCGGCTTGGTGGCCTGGGAGTCTTGTAATGTGGAGGTGGCTTAGGGTCTCTGCAGGATTCTCCAACCTGAGGTGTTTGACACGGGTTTAACAAGGAAGCTTCCCATGTGGAGACGAGAGGAGTTTTGTTCAGTGCCTCAGGATAGCCGCATATCCTGTTCTTCGAACCAAAGCCTCTGAGGAGTGACACCTGGAAACCAAAGCAAGAGTTGAGATTAGGGCCAAAGGGCCTGTCCGGATCAACCTTCTATCTCTGTTGACATCTGTGTGCATGCCTTCGTGGAGGTAGCTGCTCAGCTTGTGTCCGAAGGCCCCTGTGTGTCCAGGGGGGCTCCCGGTAGTGGGTTGTCCTCGGGGTCTTGAGGTTTCTCATATTCTGGAGGTGTGTGGCCAAAGCAATGGACACAGTTTCTCAGGAGAGAGCAGGCACGGTCCTGTGGTATGGCTCCAGAGGACTAAGCCTAGAATCTGTGTATGCCAGGGCTGTGGGGACAGATGTCTGAAAAAGCAAACTTGGCTCAGGTAGGGGCCAAGGTAATGGTAGGTCTGATCTCCAGTCCGTGAGGGGAGATCCTCTGGATATCAAAGGAGGGCAAGTGGGAGGCAGTCGCTCAGGCTTTTGTCTCTGGGTGTTGCATTCACAGAGGCCGTTCAGGGTAGGGGTTTCCTCAGGGGCCGAGGAAGAGCCTTCCTCTCAGGGGGATGGTCCAAGCTCCCAAGTGTTCGGGTTCATTCTGTGGGAAAGGGAGATTACTGTTTTCTGCCACAAGGGACCCCCCAGTAGAGGGAATCTAGAGCACAGCAGTGGGTTCCCTCAACTGGAATACACACCATCTATTTAGTCCTGGGTGCATATGGGCATGGCAAGCCACATATGCGGGCTCTTGGTCCTGTCACTGAGAGGCGTTACTTGAATAAGGTACTCACGCTGAGGGTCACCATGTGTGTTTGTGCCCAAGGCGGCCCTCACACATGGGCGTGGCCTCATTGGGCCATGCCGTATTCTCCTACACTAAAGGTTTGACTCACTGCCAGCAGCAAGGTTTCTTACCATGGGGAAGGAGTGGTTCTGACCTGTGCATCAGGTTCCCCCCTGTGCAGGGATTGGAGATAAGGTCTAGGTTCCGATGACTGAAAACCCAGGTTGGGAATGGATGGTGGCCTAAGGCAGTGGCGGGTCCAATGTGCTGGGTGTGCAGCCAGCTGTGTCGGTGTCTGTTGGAAGGTCTGGGCTCAGGCTATTTGCGACAGAGCATCACTGTTTAAGGTAGCCTATGCAATTGGGGTGTTGCCGAGGGCCAAGCAGTTTGATCCTCATTTGGGGTTTCTGGGCAGCAGCATAGACAATGTTTTTCTCCTGGGAGGCAGGCAGAGTGCTTCATTGTGGCCCCAGAATTCCCAGTAGGGAGGGTTTGTGGGCCAGGAGAGTGAGGACAGAAATCTGAGAACACAAGCTAGGGTGAGGATTGGAGCCAAGGGCAGAGCAGGTCGACTCCTCAGAGGCTGAATAAAAATCTCCTGCATCTGAAGTCAGGCTGAGGATCAGTCGTGGGCTGAGGCTGGAGTATGTGTCCGTGATGGAACCTTCATGAAGCGGGGGCCTCATGAGGCCAAGGAAGTTTTCCCACGCTGAGTTTGGAGGTAGCCCCGAATCACAAGGTTTCCTTCTGCGGGACATTCGAGTCCTGTTGCATGGCTCCAGGACATACCATACGGAAGGACTGGAGAGCAGGGTTCGAAGGATGGATCCCTGTCCAGCATGCCTCGCATTCCCATTGGCCATTAGCCACAAGATATGTTTGATCTGCTGCCTCTGGGGCACGCTACCCAGGGGGCTGAGTGAAATGGCCTCTCCTGAGGATGCGTCATAAAGTGCGTTTGGGTCCATGGAGAGTTGGAATGTGCTGGTTGTTCAGTGGCCCTGCGGAACTCTCCTACCTGAAGGGTTTGATACATCCCCAGTAAGTAAGCTCCCCATGTGGAGACGAGAGAGGATTGGTTTGGTGCCTCAGAAAAGCCTCGTGTGCTGGTCTTCGAAAACATTCCTCCTAGGACGGACACATAGAAACCAAAGCAAAGGTCCTGATTAGAGCCTGGGGGCCTGTCCATTTCAACCTTCTGTCTCTGGGGACACTGTCTGAGAGTCTAAGTGGAGATAGTTGCTCCGCTGTTGTAAGAGAGCCCCTCTTAATCCAGGGTGGTTTACACTATTGATGGCCTCAGGGGCCTTGGAGCTTTTCCCTAACCTGTAGGGTTGTGGTCAATGGATTGGGCACACTTGCCTTGGAGAGGGCAGGCACAACCTTTCGCTGTGGCTCCAGAGGCCCTAGCCTGGAGGTTGTGTGGGTCAAGGCTGTGGGCACAGAAGTCTGAAAACACAAACTCAGCTTATGAGTGGCGCCTAGGGCATGGCAGGCCGGATGTACAGCCCGAGAGGGAGCTCCTGGGCCTCTGAAACAAGGGCGAGTGGGAGGCGTTCCTTCAGGCTTTTGTCTCTGGATGTTGTGTCCGGGATAGCCGTGGATTGCAAGGGTGGCCTCAGGGACTGTGGACGAGTATCCCTCTCTGGGGATTTGTCCCAGCTCCCAAGAGTTTGGAGTCATTTTGTGGGATGGGTGGAGTCGTGTTGTCTGGCTCATGTGTCTCTCCAAGAAAGGTATTCCAGAGCAGAGCCCCAGGTACAGGCGGGGCGACTAGAAAACTGAAACACCTGTGAGGATTGGGTGCATAGGGGCTTGGCAAGCCCCATATGCGCCTCTTGGTCCAGGCCCTGACAGGCCTTACTTTGACATGGGGCTCATGCTGAGGTCACAATGTGAATTTGTGCCCATCAGCACTCAAGTTTGGGCGTGGCATCAGGGACCATGAAGGTTTCTCCCACCCTGAAGGTGTGACTCCATGCCAAGAGCAAGCTTTACAGCCACGGGGAAGGAGGAGTTCTGTTTTGTGCTTCCGATACCCAGCTGTTGGAGAATTGATATAATGTCTAGGTTCAGATATCTGAAAACCAAGGTTAAAAAGAGGTGACGGCATAAGACCATGGCGTGTCCGAAGTGCTGTGTGTGCGGCCAGCTGTCTCCTTGTCTGTCTGGACGTCTGGCTTC
>NW_028134589.1:0-80000 GCF_964662115.1 Mustela nivalis | reverse complement strand
GAGGCCAATGAGGAGTTCATAGTGGTGGAGAGAGGAAGAACGTATTGATGTATGACCTTCTAGTACATTGAAACGCCTTCAGTTTTTATTTAATATGAAAGGGGAAGATACCAAAAGTCTTTCAACAGCAGAATAAAATCATATGACTTGATTTTTAGGTTAAATTCTGTACCAAAATAAATTTGCATGGAGAAAGGAGTGCAGTATGTGTGGAAGTGGGGTTATCAATCAAGTCAATAATTCAGGAACATATGATGGTGTTTTTAGCATGCTGGGTGGTAATAGAAGTGGTGAGGTATGGTTTTCATTGTGTATATATATATATATTTTTTTTTTTTTTAAAAAAAGACACATTTATTCAGCGTCATGATCAGACTATTACATTTAGCAATCAACAGCATGGGTGCAAAAAAAAAAAAAATCTACATTAAAACCCTTTGTTGGAATGCTTTACACTTTCCACAGAACAGAAACTAAAATAACCTGTTATACAATTAGTCACAAATACAGTCCTCGAGTTTTTTTGCCCATACACATGAGTATTGTCTAAAACATGTCTTCTTTGTAGCAGCTAGGCCCTGCCACCACTGTGCTTAGCTGAGTTCACAAATCTGTTGTAACCTGTAGCTTCCCTGTCACTTCTCTGGCTCTCCTCTCCTGCTAAGCTTTGTTTCCTGGCAGTAATTAAAACCTTCTGCCACTGCCATAGCTGCTGCTGCTGCTGGAACCACCATAGCCACCTTGGTTTCGTGGTTTGGCGAAGTATTGGCCTCCACCACCATAAGGGCCAGAGCTTCTGCCTCCAAAATTGCCTCCTTTCATGGGTCCAAAATTTGAGGATTGATTGTTGTAATTGCCAAAATCATTATAGCTTCCACCACCTCCAAAGTTGCTTCCATCATTACCAAATCCGTTATAGCCATCCCCACTGCCACCATATCCACCACCACCTCGACTGCCACCAAAGCCACCTCGACCACTGAAGTTTCCTCCGCGACCAAAGTTGTCATTCCCACCAAAACCACCTCCACGACCACCACCAAAGTTTCCAGAACCACTTCGACCTCTTTGGCTGGATGAAGCACTAGCCATCTCTTGCTTAGAGAGCGCTTTCCTTACTTCACAGTTGTGGCCATTCACAGTATGGTATTTTTGAATGACAATCTTGTCTACAGAATCATGGTCATCAAATGTTACAAAAGCAAAACCCCTCTTTTTGCCACTGCCTCGGTCAGTCATGATCTCAATCACTTCGATTTTCCCATACTGTTCGAAATAATCTCTTAGATGATGTTCTTCAGTGTCTTCTTTAATGCCACCAACAAAAATCTTTTTCACAGTTAAGTGGGCACCAGGTCTTTGAGAATCTTCTCTTGAGACAGCCCTCTTTGGTTCCACAACTCTTCCATCCACCTTGTGTGGCCTTGCATTCATGGCTGCATCCACCTCCTCCACAGTGGCATAGGTGACAAACCCAAAGCCTCTGGAGCGCTTGGTGTTCGGATCTCTCATTACCACACAGTCCGTAAGTGTTCCCCATTGCTCAAAATGGCTCCTCAGACTCTCATCGGTTGTTTCAAAGCTCAGACCTCCGATGAAGAGCTTCCGCAGCTGTTCAGGCTCTTTGGGAGACTCTGACTTAGACATGACGGCGGTGGGAGGGGAGACTTTAACGATGCTTACTCGGCGGCGTCCACAGGCAGAAAGCTCATTGTGTATATATTTTGATGGTGAATATTCTGGTGAACAGGATGGGGTATGTGCAGGACAGACATCAACATTTATTTTACCTGCACAAACAGAAGGGTGGAGTCTTCATTCCCTGATATGGAGAGAACTCTGAGTTCAAATGTTCTTTCTCATTAAATGGCATAGTGATGATGAGGATTTAGTCAGACAGTGAAAGAGAGCAGTAAGCATAGTGTTAAGCGGTAAGACATTATAATACATTGGAACATCAAAAAACGTTGTGTTGGATCATCTGTTTATGTGAGTAAATAAATAAATAAAGCTTCCTGGGGTTCTGATAGAGGTAAAGAAGACTGCTATATGATCCAAAAAGGCACGTGCACCAAATGTTTATAGCATTAATATCCACAATAGCCAAACTATGGAAAGAACCTAGATGTCCATCAACAAATGAAATATATATATATATATATATATATATATATATATATATACACACACACAATGGAATACTATTCAGCCATCAAAAGAAATGAAATCTTGCCATTTGCGTTGACATGGATGGAACTGGAGGGTATTATGCTTAGCAAAATAAGTCAACCAGAGAAAGTCACTATCATATGATCTCCCTGATATGAGGAAATGGAGGTGCAATGTGGGGGGTTTGGGGAACAGGAAAAGAGTAAATGAAACAAGATGGGATCGGGAGGGAGACAAACCATAAGAGACTCTTAATCTCACAAAACAAACTGAGAGTTGCCGGGGGGGGGGGTGGGGAGGTTAGGGAGAGGGTGGTGGGGTTATGAACATTGGGGAGGGTATGTGCTGTGGTGAGTGCTGTGAAGTGTGTAAACCTGGCGATTCACAGACTTGTACCCCTGGGGCTAATAATACATTATATGTTAATTAAGAAGAAGAAAGAAGAAGAAGAAGAAGAAGAAGAAGAAGAAGAAGAAGAAGAAGAAGGAGACTACTATAAATCAAATGCTATGGTTTTCAGCATAGAGTGTGTAATCAGGCATATTTTATTAAAGTAACCAAGTAAAATGAGGTCGAAAATTGGAATAACAGAAAACATAAAAATCAGAGATTTTAAAAAGAGATATGGGACAGTGTAGAGAATATAGTCAATGATATTATAATAGTGTTATATGGTGACAGATGGTGGCTATATTTGTAGTGATCATAGAATAATGTATGGAGATCTTGAAAACCTGAAACCAATGTAACACTGACTATCAACTACACTCAAATAAAAAAATAGTAAAAGGAAACATTTTAATTTAAAAAGATAAAAAGAGGGACAAGAATTTGAAAAGTGAATTTCAAAAAGAGTAAAGATGAGGCTAAGACATACTCTGAACCTTGAGGAAAACACCATTTTGAAAATTCTTCCCATTTTGAGAAAACTCAAATGAATCAATACCATAAAAGAACCCATTTTAACCGAGAGATGTAATGAATGCTCAAGAAATAATTTTATGACAGGATAATTCTTCCCTATGAAACAGCATACAGAAACCCGGGGAAACACCTGGAAGCCAAATAAACTATACTGAAAATAAGAATTAGGAAAAAGATAAATGATGAAAGATAAGAAAATTAGACCTGCGACAGAGACCTAGTGAAGAGAATTTTTAGCTTGTGGTTTAATGTTTTTGAGGATAATCTAGAGTTCATAACTGCCTTGAGGCAGGCTGGTTGTAGGCAGTTTAGGCAGACCCCTAAGAGAGGCCTACTTTGGGCAGGTGGTGTTGGAGGAGGCCATTGGGCTGGACAAAGACAAATCCAACCATTTGACTAAAGTGTCTGTGAAGATGTTGAAGTCAGATGCAGCAGAGAAAGACCTGTCAAACCTAATCTCAGAAATGGAGATGATGAAGATGATTGGACAGCACAAGGACACCATCAACCTGCTGGGTCCTGCACACAGGATGGTCCTTCGTACACTATCATGGAATATGCCTCCAAAGACAACATACAGGAGTACCTGCAGGCCCAGAGGCCTCCTGACCTGGAGTACTGTTACAATATCAGCCACAATGCAGCAGAGCAACTCTCCTCCAAGCACCCGGTATACTTTGCCTACCAGGTAGCCTGAGGCATGGAGTACCTTGCCTCCAAGAAGTGCATACACCAAGACCTGGCCACCAGGGAAGTGCTGGTGACAAAGGACAACATGATGAAGATCTCAGACTTCAGCCTTGCCAGAGATATCACCACATCAGTTACTATAAAATGAGAACCAACAGTGGACTGCCTGTGAAGTGGATGGTCCCTAAGGCCATGTTTGACCAGATCTACATCCACCAGAGTGACTTCTGGTCTTTTGGGGGTGATCCTGTGCAAAATTTTCACTCTGGAAGCCTCCCATATCCTGGAGTGCCTGTGGAGGTGGTTTTCAAGCTGCTGAAGGAGTCATTTGATGGATAAGCCAATAAGTGCACCAGAGAGTTATACACAATAATGAGGGGTGGCTGGCATGTGGTACCTTCAAGCTGCTGGTAGAAGACCTGGATCATACTGTGGCCTTGACCTCCAACCAGGAGTACCCGGACCTGTCCTTGGCCCTGGAACAATACTGTCTATGCTTTCCCAACACCCAAAGCTTCACCTGCTCCTCAGAGAAGAATTCCACCTTCTCTCATGTGCCGTTGCCCAGGGAGGCCTATCTGCCCTGACACCCAGCCCAGCTTGCCAATGGTGGACTCAAATGACTAGTATCCCTATTACTCCTGTCCAGATTCCGTCATAAGCTGTAACCCTTACCCCCCACCCTCCCTGCAAGACTCACTGCCTTCTCCTTTGTCCCTTTCCTACTGGCAGGAGCCAGCTGCCTACCTGAGGCCTTCACCCCTTGAAGTTCACCTCTCTTCCCCTTCCTCTTCCTCCTCCTTACAACCTGCTCATGAAAGAAAGGAACAGAGAGGCAGGTACTTGCTCGTGGCTACTTCCTTCCCTCCCATATGTTGGACCAAGACCCCTCCCTGTCATCTGGTACTGCCTAGACGTCGAGAGAGTTGGAGATGAGGCATGCCAGTGAAAGCTGTCGGAGCTTTCCTGGTTTGGTTTTGTCTGCTTAGCATAACATGTAAGACTGAGTTCTGGTGGCAGGGACTTAGTCCTTGGGGCTATAGCACTAGTGAGGGGAGGTCAACTGCTCTGGGCCTTGGCTAAGAGCAAGCCCTGCTCCAGAGATATGGTGCCAAGGGCTTATCAATTTTGATACTAATTTGCTTTGCTGACCAAATACCTGGTATCAAAAGATGGGAAGGCAAAGACTGGAAGCAGTGTTGTGACCATGGGGTCCAGCCCCAAACTATGAAGAAAACACAAAGTGTATAAATCTGAGTAAGTATATATTTACACACCTTTTTAAATAGGTTGTTATCAAAGATTTAATCAATGGGTAATATGCTCCTCGTGGCTGGGAAGCATCAGTTGCCATATATTAAAAACAAAGAAAAGAGGTGTCTGGGTGGCTTCCTCCAAGAAGTGTCCCTTCTTTTCAGGTCATGATCCCAGGGTCCTGGGATGAAGCCCCACATCAGGCTCTCTGCACAGTGGGAAACCTGCTTCTCCTTTTCCCTCTGCCCTGCTTATAGTTCCTCTTCCTGTCTCTCTGTCTGTCAAATAAATAAAATATTAAAAAAAAAAACAAGAAAGAAACAAAATGTTTTAAAAGGCCTTTTTTTTTTTTTAAATTTTCTAGGGGTGCCTGGATGACTTAGTTGTTTAAGCAGATGTTTGCCTTTGGCTGAGGTCATGATTCCAGTGTACAGGGATCCAGCCCTGCATGGGACTACTTGCACCCCAAGGAGCTTGCTTCTTCCTCTCCCTTTGCACATGATTCCCCCTGTTTGTGTGCTTCTTCTCTCTCTCTCTCTCTCTCTTGCTGTCAATAAATAAAATAAAATCTTTTACTAAATAAATAAAAAAATAAATAAATTTCTAAACCTACTTTCAGTTTAGGTCCCTTAACAAAAATTGCTACTGCTTCATTAAAAAAAAAAAAGGATGATTTAGAAAGATGCTTCCAGAGTTAAAAAGCTGTTTTGTTTCTTTGTCAGGATTCAATATAGAAGTGCTTTAAAAAGTAAAAGAAAAAATATGCTATATTAACTCTAATCACACTATAACTTTGGTGGTTATATCAAGATAATGAAAAGTGATTTTAAAGCAAATTTCATTATCAGACATAAAGATCAAGTCAAAATTACAGAAGAGTAAAAGGATGAATTCATCAGGGAGTATAATAATTCTTTTTTTTTTAAAGATTTTATTTATTTATTTGACAGAGAGAGATCACAAGTAGGCAGAGAGGCAGGCAGAGACAGAGAGAGGAAGAAGCAGGCTCCCTGCTGAGCAGAGAGCCCGATGCGGGACTCGATCCCAGGACCCAGAGATCATGACCTGAGCCTAAGGCAGCGGCCTAACCCACTGAGCCACCCAGGTGCCCCGGGAGTATAATAATTCTTGAATTTTAATACGTAACAACAGATTTGGGGATATATAGGGAAAAACTAAGAACAAAAATCATAACTTCTACCTTGGACGACAAATGGAAAATAATTTCAACACACTTATTTTAAGATTACATAGACAAATGGTCATCATATTGGTAAGATATGTAAGACTTGAACAAAATGATCAACTAACTAGATATGCTTGATATTACATTACAGTAACTGAACTAACTGAGGTCAGTCTTTGGTGAATCACAGAAACAGGTGGAGTTATCAAACAAAGGAATCTTTGTTTACAACATACAAGGAGTTCACAGGGAATAAGTTCCAAAGCCTTGACTGTTTGAACAGGAGAGAGATTTTTATTTAGTATTTAAGATGAATACTCAGAAGGGAGAGTTTTATTATCCCGTGTATGGTTGGTCATAAGGTTGTGGATGCATGCACATCCACATATGTATTTGTGCAATATGTATTGCATGTTCACCTGAATGAAGCTTGTATTCCACCGAGGGCAGAAACTTCAACGTTAGAATAAAGCAGAGGTAACTGTTGGACAAGGGAAAGGAACTCTGCAGGCTTCAAGAGCAGATATAAACTAGATGGGGTCTTGGGCTCATTTTCTGGGACAAGGAATGAAAGGCCTTGATTGCTTTTGAAATAGCACTAGGAGTTTTACCACTGATTTATTGTCTCAATAGCTTAGGCTATTTCCTGCTCTGGTGGTGACTGTTAGTTTTCCCATTGCCTTGTTCCCTCAAAATCCTTAGGAGTGAGGTTTTTGCATTTCTTTGTAAGAACCTCCCGGGAATTTTTGGAAGAAGTGTGCTGGGGCAAGTACACAGGTGGGGTATAGATCATTGAAAATAGCTGGGGACAAAAAATGACTTTTCTTATGTCAGGAAAACTATATCTCTTCTTTAATTTTCTAGGAACCTCTAACTCTTTCTGCTGATGTTACCAGCAGGCATCTGAGATATTACTGATTGTTCTCTTGAACCTAAGGAAAAGGAAATGTAGAAAGCAAAAGAAAAAACTTTAAAATCTATCCTGCAACTCATCAATTCACTGCAGCCACCTCTCTGTCTTTCCCTTTCTCTTTTTCTCTCTTTCTCTTTCTCTCTCACTTTCTCTCTCACATACGCACAACACACGCAAATCGACTTAAAGCAATTTTTAATTTTCCCTATTCCATTTTAATATACTTGAGGCATGATCATTTTCTTAGTAAATACAAGGAAAAAAAATCTAGGATTCCATCATTCTGTGTGATTAAAGTATTGAGGAATTTACTTCCAATAGCACTTATAAAAACATATTTTATTTAAGGAATATTATATAATCAGGTGCCTGCATTTTTCTTATTCTCTAACTAGTGTTATTTGGCAATTAATATTTTGTCAATCAATATTCCCCTATACCTGAATGTGTGGGCAGTGAGGGATGAGTTAGAGGCAAGGATGGTGAACACTCCCAACAACTGCAGACTACATATATCTTAAGCCATGATTTTCTTTGCAAAGGTCAACATTGATAATGTTCTAGTCATACCTCCGTGTACCAGGAAAGAAGTAGCATATTTCTTGAAAGACACAGCTATCAAAGCTCCATTGAGAATCCGTAAAGATGGAGAAGGGATTTGCAAATTAAATATCTGATAATGGACATCTACTCTGATTATTTAAAAATGAATAAAAATAAAAAACCTTACTAATAACCAAACAGAGTATCCAACTTTACATGTGAAGGAAATAATGGAAGAGACATGTCACCAAAAGTATATGGATGGCTTATAAGCACATGGCCAATTTCTCAACATTTAAACATTAAAGAAATAAAAATTAAAATCATAATGAGACATGCTTACATATCTATTAGAATGGCTAAAATTATAAAGGCTAATTGTACTTGGTCTGAGCTAGATTGAGAAGAAACAAAAAATCTAAACTGTTGTTGGCATATATCATGATACAACCACTTTGGAAAATAGTTTCAAAATTTTTTTAAATGAAAAATATGTTGCAGTTACACAAATAGCCATTTTACTTCTAGGCATTTCACCAAGAGAAACAATCCCTAGGACTTGTATGTGAATTTCATAGCAGCTTTATTTTTAAGAATTGAAAACAGTGGAAATGTTCATCAATGTCCATCAATAGAGCAAAGACAATTGGAGATTCTCAAAGTAATGATGCCGAGAAAAGAAAATCCAGGCCATGAATAGTATATACTATGTGATTCCATGACTACAAAAAATCTAGAAAATACAAATTTATATATAGTCACAGTCATCAAATATATGGTGTGATTTTAGTGCCTTCTTCTGTGCTCCCATAGCTTCCTACACTTGGATCTCCGAGCATTTCTTACACCATGTGAAAATATGAACTCTTTCTCTTTATTCTGTCTTACTAGAATAAGAATCCTTGAAATTTTATGGACATTTGAACTCTCAGTTATTAGCAGAAATTCTATCACACAGTAAGTTTCCAAATATAAAAGCCAGAGTTTTACAATGACTTCGAAGCTTTTACATGATCTAGCCACTCATTTAACCTCTGTGACCTCTTTCCCTGCTACTCTTCAGTCACTCACAGTGGCCTCCTTGCTATTCCTCAGATATGCCAGGCATGATCCAACCTTATGGCCTTCAAGATAGCCAATTCCTTTGTCTGGAGTGACCTTATTGCTGATAGTTCTGGGCAAATTCATCACCTTTCCATACCTTTGTTCAATTGTCAGCTTCATTGTAACTACCCTGATCTTTCTATTAAAAGATTTAACTCCCCATCCCCTGCCTAGCAACCTTGATTTTTCTCACCCTGATCGAATTTTTCTTTTTCCCCATTGTACTCTTCCTTTTTGAATGCACTATGCCATTTTTATTAAGGTTTATAGCTTTGAATTGTCTCACCCATTAAAATAAAAGTTCTACAAAGCCAAGTATTTCATTTACCAGTGTAGTCTGAAGTAATATCTGCCATATAATAGTTCAGTAGACAACTGGTAAATTTCAAAATAAATCAATGTTGAGAGTATACTGAATTTCATAAGTCATTTCAATATTTTTTTCCAAAAAATAAACTACATAAAACATACTTTAAATTTACTTTCAAAATATTTTATAGCATATAATGGACAATATACATAAGCCTAAAGAAACAATCCTATAATTAACCATTTCATACCTACTTAAAAACTGCATAATACCACACTCTTAGATCCTCTTTGAATGCTCTAAAATAACCCTTCAAAGGAAATACATTTTTAAAACTCACAGATTTTTTGGCAAATAATTTAATAAAATAAAAGTTTCATTCATCTATGTAGATCAAAATAAATATTTTTAATAAGCATGAAATTATAACTCTGAAGTGTGCTAAAATGAAACCACCTGCTAAGGGTGAGAGAACAAAAATAAACATCCTTTTTCCAAATAAGAGGAATTTATTACCTTTGAATCAAAGCATGTGGATTTGTTTTAACTGGCAATAAAGCAATATGGAGACACAAACCATAGAAAGTCATATTTTAGATTTCTAAAAGACTTCTAAGTGAAGAGTATACATTTTTTAATTGCTACATAATGCTACATAATGACAAGATGACAGGTTGTGACAAATAGCATTTTAAAAGCTCTACTCATAATGGAACGAAAGATGTCATTTCCCTATAATTTTATATATGTCTTTAATTTACTATATCTGGATCAACATATTACCAAACAGATGTTCATCAAAGACTAAATCATTTTTAATGGAACATAATAATTTGAACCTACATCTATTAATCATTTTTTTCGATCTAACATTTATAGTCTCGCTAAACATTTTATCAGTTGTTGACAAAATTCAAAATAAATAGGATAAAAAGTCGTGTTTGGAAAAGTAGATTTCTTTTCAAATTGGCATTTAAATGAAAATATTTGCTGATATTTTTAAAACTTTAAAAGTAATTTATATATATATCTGACCTATCAGATGATATAAAATTTTTGGAGAAAATATGACATATTTTTTGATCTTGGTTGAAGGTATTAATAAAGAGCAACTGTTTGTATTATTTGTATTGTGATATCTTAGTTAATAAACATGGATAACTGGTATAAAATATGTTTTTTTAAAAATTTTATTTATTTACTTGACAGAGATCATAGGAAGGCAGAGAGGCAGCCAGAGAGAGAGGAATGGAAGCATGCTCCCAGCTGAGAAGAGAGCCCACTGTAGGACTCAATCCCAGGAACCTGGAATCATGACCTGAGCCGAAGGAAGAGATTTTAACCCACTGAGCCACCCAGGTGCCCTAAAATATGTTTTTTTTTTTTAATATAGAAGTATAGTTCTTGCCAAAATATGGAACTAGCTGGAACTGAATGCCTCCTTCAAAGTCAGCTCTGGAGAAATTATGCCAGTGGAATATGGAACTATTTCAGATATTAACCAAAAAGAAAGAAATGATGATAAATTCCTTAAAAGACTCAAAGTTGCCCTTGACTGGTATGTTTCAAGCTCTATTCCTGGTTTGAAGACAGGTTTTAACAGGCCTGTCACTGTAGAAATCCACTAGATGTTTAGAGGCTATCAGAACTTTACAAAAACCTTGAAGGGGTAAAGACTTGAAAATTCTTTAGAGAGATTAGCTCCCTAAGGCATTATTCCTCCACACATTTTCCTCCAATCAATTAAGACTGATGGATGAGGGGCACCTGAGTGGCTCTCTCATCACGTGGGTGGTGGGTTAAGCCTCTGCCTTCATCTCAAGTCATGGTCTCTGGGTCCTGGGATCCAGCCCCACATCGGGCTCTGCTCAAAAGGAAGCCTGCTTCCCTCCCTGCTTGCCTGCCTCTCTGCTTACTTGTGATCTCTCTCTCTCTCTCTTTCTCTCTCTCTGTGTCCAATAAATAAATAAAATCTTTAAAAAAAAGCTGATGGATGATAAATTATGAAAACTGCTCCCTCCAAATGATGCTTCTTCATAAGGATTTAAGAATTTAAAATTGTAAGAATTTAAAATTGAAACTTGATCATAGGATTTATCTTATAGAATAAAATCAAGTGAAGGCAGTTATTATTAGTTCTGAAGTATTGGTGATTCTGAATTCTTGGCCTCATTAGTAAATTTATTTTTAAATTCTCCCATGGAGTGGTGATTGGCCTTCAGTCTTTCATTGATATACATCATTGGGTCAAATGAGATGTGTGTGCCCAGAACTATATATAATCTTTTTTGTATTTCACTGGAGATGGCATTTCTGAGTTTTGTTCAATTGAATTTGGACAGATGTTTTAATAGTCACTTCTAGAGTTGGCCCTGGAGAATATCTTCCTTTTTTTCTCTTCCCGATTCTCTGAAAAACCCTGACTAATTCACATTATCACAGTAATATCACATTTCAAGTTTTTCCAAACACTAAAGCTGCAAAATAGAAGGAAGCTACTCAGAATGGAATACTATTATGAATGATTGAGAAAGAAAACATTATTATAATTAAGCTACCAGGTTTCAATGTATTTTATTGTTGCTTAGAAAATCCTAGCATACCCAGACTTTACAGAGATTTGATGATCCTAAGAAGAGCTGAACTCATGGACCAAAATAACTATGCACATAAAAAGTACAATTACTTACCTAAAAAATATGATGTGGTTAACTTTATATGCCAATCCAAGTGTTATGGGAACAGGAATTAAAAAAATAGCTTAGGGGCGCCTAGGTGGCTCAGTGGATTAAGCCACTGCCTTCAGCTCAGGTCATAATCTCAGGGTCCTGGGATCAAGTCCTGCATCAGGCTCTCTGCTCAGCAGGGAGTCTGCTTCCCTCTCTCTCTCTCTGCCTGCCCTCTGTCTACTTGTGATCTCTCTCTGTCAAATAAATAAATAAATAAAATCTTAAAAAAAAAAAAGAATGACTGTACTTTTAAAAAATAGCTTAAAAGGAGCGCCTGGGTGGCTCAGTGGGTTAAGCCGCTGCCTTCCGTTCAGGTCATGATCTCAGGGTCCTGGGATCAAGCCCCACATCGGGCTTTCTGCTCAGCAGGTAGCCTGCTTCTCTTCCTCTCTCTCTGCCCACCTCTCTGCCTACTTGTGATCTCTCACTGTCAAATAAATAAATAAAATATTTTTAAAAATAGCTTAAAAGTATATGATAAAATAATGATATACATATACAAGGAAAAGAAAGATACTATACTGTGAATATAAATTAAGTGAAAATTGTTGAAATAAAGAATACAATAAATGGAGACTAAGATGAATATAGCTGTAAAATGAATAAATGAGTTGGGAAAAACAAACAAATTAATGACTTCTGCCCAAATACAGCAGAAGAGAAAAAAAAAATAAAGAAAATATTTAAATAAGTACTGAGATAAATTTTGGAGAATTAAAGAAAGATAAAAGATACCAGACTTAAAATGATGCCAAACATGAGATATCAGAAACAAAACAAAACAAAAACTACACACACTAAAAACCACTCGTATACATTATGGTGAGTTTTAAGAATATCAAAAACAGAGAAGAGCATAAATGATGCCCAAGAGAAGAACAGATCACCTAAAATGTACAAGAATAATACTGACAGCACAATTCTCAATAGTAATAGCATATAAAGAGACAGCTGGGAGTTTTTATAGATGGAAAAGATATTTGAAACTAGGTATTATACATCAATCCAAATTATTGATTAAATTTGAGAGCACAGTAAAAATACAATGAAGCATGTTAGGTCTTAGAACATTTATCACACAGAGACACACATTTTGGAAAACTTCCTTGGAAGACAGCTCAATTTAGATCGAGAAAACAGAATTATGTACTCAAAGGCACATTTTGAAGGAAGGATTGAATATAGTCTGCACTGCAAATATTCTTTAATCGTATGTTCTGAATTTCCTAAATTTAAGAAGTATTTGTTCAAATATTTATCTTTAAATAAATCCTAGGAGACTTTTTCTTGGATTCTGGAAAATCAGTCCATTTGGATACAAATCTTTTTGTCACTGATGGAAATTTTGATAGCCCTTAACTGTGGAATGCCTAATGTATTGTTACAGCAATTGTGATTTGCCAATACATGGGTGATGTGTGTGTGTTGTGTGTGTTTATTTTTATTTTTGATGGTTTAACTCTTCTATGAGATTTTTAAGTAGACATGATTTTAATAAATTATGATTTGTTGAAATTTATCTGAGGTCATATATAATAAAATGAAATTTGTGTGAACTAAAGAAGTGCATCTCCATTTTTTTTGTTTTAAGAGTAGACTGGTCTTTAAAAATTGTCCAAAGAAGTACATTATATTCATTATTAAATTTGATAATATACAATAAAGTATTTATGGTCATACTGGACCATATCAAATTCTACTATTAATTCATATTCATAATTACCATAAGAGGAAAAAGGGATATTTTTCAAAATAATAAAAAATTAGCGTATTTTTCAGAATATGATATAGTGTTATTCACTGAACTGAGGGAACAAATGTCAAAGTCTAACACAGTTTACAGAATGTTTTAACATAAATTGAAATTTAAATCTGACCAAATTTTACAGTTTTAAGTAAAATGATAGCACTTTATATCCTTGAAAAGTGGTAAGTGACCCAAAACATGGCTTAGAAAACCAAATTTAACACTACACTAGTCTGAGATGGTTAAGTTATGGTACAACTTGCCATTGTGTATCATCAAATGGTATATTTTTTTCTTTTGGGCTTGTCATTATATTTTATTTTAGCCATTCTGGTAAGTGTGTAGTGATATCTCAGTGTCATTTTAATTGCATTTCCTTGATGTCTAATTATGTCAAAATATATTACTTTGATGTTTAATGCTCTGAACTTTCTCAGTTCAAGACCATGAAGCCACTTAGGAAAAATACAGTTGCAGAGGCACTCATAGACCAACTCTTATTTCGAAATAAGAAGAAACATTACTACCCATTCCAACAAAAAATAGATTTGTTATGCAGCAGGGATTTTATAAATTACCTGACACAACTTATATAGTAAGATGAAATGGGACAGGCGGCTTCTTGCAGCTATATACAACATCATTTTAATTTCAATTTTCAGTATAATTTTTCCAAGGTATACACAGAATATATATTTAATGTAAATTGTGAACATTTTAAACTCTGTATATGGAAATTAGTCAATTTTAAGTTTATAACAATCAAAATTAATGGAAGTTTATTTTAAATTAGTTAGCTTTCTCTGCATTGCAAGACAGAATAATCAAGAATTGGTAAGAAAAAAGTAATCTCTGTAAAATTACCAGGGGTGCATTATAAAGTGTTCGGTAACCGATCAAACTCACAATTTGGATTGAATGGCAAGTGATTTTTAAAATCTGGAACTCATTGTCAATTTTTTTTTCTTCATTGTGTCTTAATAATTTACTGTGTTCATTTGCATGGAAGTGAAGAAAAATGCATGACATTTCATCTCAACACTAACACCTTTAACTGGCAACTCTGAATGTACTTTACAGCAGTGTAACAAAGTAAAGATCAATGATGTTTCATGAAATATCTGTTATAATTCTCAAGGAGATAGGGAGTTTGTGCAAAAATGCAAATCACTTTGCGACTAAACACATTGTTTATTTCAGCTAATTTTAAGAAAATATGCTGAGAATCTCTCAAAAAAGGAAGCAATGATTTAGGTTTGCCTTCAAAATCCTTATCTAATCCTGAACCAACAGCACATAGTTCAAAGAGCAACTAATTTGAGTAGCTCCAATTTACACATTTCCTAACAATGCTTAATTTAGTGGAATTTCTGTACAATTATGTTAATTTGATGTAATGAAAGACAAAAGTTCAAAAAGATCATCCTTAATTTATATAGATGCCAAACTCTGCATTTTCTGAATGACGCCCAGGAACGTATTTTCAAAAACAAACAAACAATGCCAGAACCACTATTAGGTCATCTCTAGGCAGAAAGTGACTCAGAGCTTACATTACTCTCTCCCTGAAAGTATACTGTAGGCACTGAAACTACTACCCTGAGTCTGTGCTATCAAATTCCTTAAGTTAGAAAGTTTTAAAACCCGTCTGTGTGGGAGTAATTCATTTACAGATAGAGATTTGGTTGTTTATACATTTTCATACTTGATTTTTAGGGTGTAATAACTATGTTTTAAAATTCATGGTGGTTTTGAATACTGTTGGATAATTGAGCTAAAATGGTATATCCATTCCTCCTAGGAAACAGAAATTATAGAAAGGTAGTGCTTTTCAAATCTGACATCTTTGAGTCATTGTAGTTTCATATAAATGCAATAGGAAAAGTGTCATTCATGTTTATGATATTTTCTATAAATAAATTAGAATGTACTGGAGGCCTGATATAAAGTGGGATGCCTAAACTTCAGTAAGATCTTGTTTTCAATTCAAAATAAATTTTATTTTTTTATTTTTTTATAATGTCCCTCAATTTCAGATAAGCACCCCCATAATGTCCACTCCGGTTTTTTTAAGATTTTATTTATTTTATTTGACAGATAGAGATCACAAGTAGGCAGAGAGGCAGGCAGAGAGAGAGGGAAGAGGAAGCAGGCTCCCTGCTAGGCAGAGAGCCCGATGCGGGGTTCGATCCCAGGACCCTGGGATCATGACCTGAGCCAAAGGCAGAGGCTTTAACCCACTGAGCCACCCAGGCGCCCCCAAAATAAATTTTAAATTGAATTATGCACCTCTAAGTTCAGAGACAATAAACATCAACCAACACAATTAATAAGTTCTATTTCTTAAAATTTTGGGAACATTGATAGTCTCATCTCCTGGAAGAACAACAGCTAAAATTTTTGGTCATGGATTCTTGCTAAAATATCACTTTCCCAAAGAAAATTAATGTTATGAATTTTTATTGATTGTTATTGATCATGAAGAATATAACAACCACGATAAAAAGAGTAGGAAAAACATGATATCTCATCTGTAAGGGCATGTGGAAAGTAGGAAATGCTAATAAAAATAACTACCATTATTTCCTAAGTTAACATAATATAACAGAACAAAAATATTTCAAAACAATGTTTTCTTTTTTTAAGATTTTATTTATTTATTTGACAGAGAGAGATCACAAGTAGGCAGAGAGGCAGGCAGAAAGAGAGGAGGAAGCAGGCACCCTGCTGAGCAGAGAGCCCAATGTGGGACTCGATCCCAGGACTCTGAGATTATGACCTGAGCCAAAGGCAGCGGCTTAACCCACTGAGCCACCCAGGCGCCCCCATAACAATATTTTCTAGGCTCATTCTGATAACTCTTTTCTACATTCAAATTTAAAGGTTGAGGCATGTGATATATATTACACAAAAAACATCCCAAGGAATTCGTTAAAAAAAAACTTTAATAAAGAACAAATCCAAAGGAATTTCTTTTCTAATTTAATTAACAAATTATGAATTGATTTACCTATTTCATCACAGTGTATCAGGCACCAATAATATTTTTTAATCGTCACACCTGATGCAATAGTTATCATCTTTCAGACATACTGATCACGAACAAGCAAATAAACAAGAGCACCTTAGCTTAAGATCTACCTGCATAAATATAGGCTACTTCAGACAATCTCTTCACCACAACATAGAAATGAATAGAAATCATACATGCTCTGTATGGACATACAGATGAGATAGAAGGGGATGGATGTTAATATATGCAGAATCTTTATTAATTACATTGTAAACCATAATATGGAAAAACAGAATACAATTTTAGAAATACCCAGGTCACCATCATTGTTTTATTTTTATATGTGTAGATAAGGAGTTTAATAAACAATCCATGACTATTCAACTCCTTATATTTTGAAAATTTTAGTAAAAGTAACAAACCTACCACCTAGAAAATTATACTTATCTGCAACATACAGCTTTGCCAGCATGGTAGAGGAAAAGCAAAACAAAATAAGTAAGAAAAGTTTAACATTTCACAAGAGATTTGCTTTTATTTTTTATTTATTATTTTTTATTTTTCATTAATTATTTACTTCTATTTTCTACTTTATTTTAATGAAAATGTCATGACCATAACATAAGAGCAGAATTAAACCAACCTGAGAAATTATTTTTTCATAACTTAAAATAAACTAGCTTGGTGATTAATTCAAAATTATATTACAAATTTCAGTGTTCTTGAAGTAAGTATCACTGCATAAACAAATCAGTCAGGAGTCATAAACTAATGATGATTCTAAATGTTATTTAGAGAGACATTCTGTTCTTAATATATTTCAAATATTCTACACAAGGCAAAGTGGATCCAAGTAATCTGTAGGCAAAATAAGATTTTAGAGAAGTATATATTTCCAACAGTATTTATAAAATATTACCTTTATGTAAGGCATCATCCTGGACTTTGTGGAAAACACACAAAGGAGTAAGAAGTGGCCCTTCAAGAAACATATACAATATCAAGGTTTAACATGAAGCAGCATGTCTTCTCTAAGTAAAAAAAAAAAAAAAAAAACATTGTACCAACTGACTTTACTGAAACTTTATATTTATTGCTCTCATTTTAGGTCATAGTGTCCTTCTGCATGCAGGCTGCTATAACGGACATGATATAGACTTAATAGCTTATAAAGAACAGGAATTTATTTCTCACAGTTCTAGAACGGAGAAGTTCAAGATTAAGGAATGGGCAGATCCAGGGAGAGCCCACTTCCTCATAGATGGCTATCTTCTCACTGTAAACGTACATGATGAATGAATCAAGAGAACTCTCTGGGGTCTCCTTTAAAAGGACTGTAATCCCACTTATGACCTAATCACCTCCCAAAGGCCCCTAAGTTTTAATACTATCACTTCCAGAGTTAGATTCCATAATATGATTTTGGGAGACATAAACATTCACACCATAGTATATATAAACAAAAAAAGACACAAAAACAACAAACAAAAAAATTATTTTAACTACCTATTATTTTCAACTACATAAACTTTTAATTTGTTTCTATATAATATTAAATAACTCATTTGAGTGATTCACTTATATCCAATGCATCTGAGTGCAATTAAATTTGCTTACCCAGCATATCCAGAAGCATATTTCTTCAGACTATCCCATTCCCCACCTTACAGGATTTACCACAATTAGAAGACATGGGATAGAGGATAGATAGATAGATGTATACATAAACACACTTGTACATACACATATGCATATTTTTTCCTGTTAATGATACTCATGCAAATAAAATTTAAGCTCAAGAAACCTGTCTTGTGTGTTACTTAATATCCAGTTTTTAGTCAACATCCAAAAACAAATAATCCAATAAAACCATGGATAGAAGACATGAACAAGTGTTTCCCCAAAGCACACATTCAAATGTTCAGTAGATACATGAAAAGATGTCCATCATCATGTATCATCAGGAAATTGCAAAGCAAAACTAGAAAGAGATACCACCTCACACCTGTCAGAATGGCTAAAATCAACACTACAAGAAACAAAAGGTGTTGGAGAGGATGTGAAAAAGTAACACTTGTGGGGGCTGCCTGGGTGGCTCAGTGGGTTAAGCCTCTGCCTTCAGCTCAGGTCATGATCTCAGGGTCCTGGGATCAAGTCCCACATCGGGCTCTCTGCCAGGCATGGAGCCTGCTCCCTCCTCTCTCTCTCTCTACTTGTGATCTCTCTCTGTCAAATGAATAAAATCTTAAAAAAAAAAAGTAACAATTGTGAACTGTTGGTGGTGATGCAAACTGATACAGCCATATTTGAAAACAGTATGGAATTTCCATAAAATTTAAAAATAGAAGTCCTTTGTGATCCAACAATCCTGTTGGTGTGTATTTACCCAATGAATATAAGAAAACTTATTCAAAGGGATTCTAGCACCCCTATGTTTATAGCAGCATTATTTATAAAGCTAAGATATGGAAAGCGCCCAAGTATCCATCAATTGATGAATAAATAAAGAATAAGTGGTATGTATATACAATGGAATATTATTCTGCCATAAAAAAGACTGAAATCTTGCCATTTGCAATAACATGGTTGGAACTAGACAGTATAATGCTAAAAGTGAAATAAGTCAGTCAGAGAAAGACAAATACCTTTACTCATATATGGAATAAAAGAAACAAAACAAACAAGCAAAGGGGAAATAATAAGACATAGAAAGAGAAACAAAGCAAGAAACAGACATTTCATTACAGAGAACAAACTGATGGTTACTTGACGGGATCTGAAAGGAGTGATGGATTAAATAAGTGATGGGGGTTAATTAGAGCACTTGTCATGATGAGCACTGAGTGCTATATGTTATATTGTACACATGAAACTAATACAACCATATATGTTAACTAACTGGATTTCAAATGAACATTTTTTAAAATCCCAGTTTTTAGCTCACATTCTGGCTTACAAAAGGGATTTAGTCAGGAATTTGGAGATTAGTTAATGAACAAAAAAGGGGTGAACAGGCAGTTGTTAGATAAAATTACTATCCTTTCTGGCATTATCTTATACCTTTTATCTAGAAGTATTTTTAGCACTTTAGACTCTTCCTATTTTATTTTGAGTCATTAAACAAAAATTTCCTCAAAGGACCTTAGACTCCATTCAATTTGAGCAACAGTGTGAGAGAGGAAATGGTGTCAGGAGGAAAAAAAAAAAAAGATGAATCTACTTTTGTTTACTAGTGAATGCATAGTTCTTCCACAGAAGAAGCTCTAAATGGAAAGGGCTCCAGCTTTATATGTGTTCAGTCATATGTTCAGAAGTAGGTAACACTATCAAAAAATATAAAGCATCTGAGATTATTTTCCCTTATTTGAAAGCTGGTGTATGAGTCTGCCGTAGTTTCTTGGGTGTTGATAGAAGACGCAGACTCATGGTTCAGAAATAATATAGTTTATTATTCACAGCAATAGAGGTAGCCAGAATATTAACAGTATTTGTGTGTGTGTGTGTATTTGTGTTTGTGTGTGTGTGTGTGTGTGTAGGGGTGGGAGTTATATATCAGTTCTGAGCCTCAGTTCCCACAAGAAGAATCAAAACAGAGGCAGATAATATTTGCAAACACAACAGGTTAAGTTAAAAAAAAAGATACTATTTCTATCTTCCAAGTCTATTCAATACAACCATCTTCAAAGGATGGCCTAGAACAAATAATAAATGCAGAAATGTAAGCAACCAATTGAAAAGTGTCTCCCAAGAAACACACTTTGAGAGTCTTCATTTGACAAAAATACTATAGGATATTACATGGATCAGGTGCATTGAATACTGGAAGGTTAAAATTACAAGGGACCAAATATTTTTAAGCAGTTCTGGCATCCAGTAGAGTTCAAATAGGTTTTATAAGATTAAGGAAAGAAGCCATCAAAACCTGGGCCCAGGGGCCCCTGGGTAGCTCAGTGGGTTAAGCCTCTGCCTTCGGCTCAGGCCATGATCTCAGGATCCAGGGATCAAGCTCTGCATCAGGCTCTCTGTTCAGCAGGGAGCCTGCTCCCCCCCCCCCCTGCCTCTTTGCCTACTTGTGGTCTCTGCCTGTCAAATAAATTAATAAAATCTTAAAACAAAACAAAACAAAAATCCTGGGCCCAATTTTCCCAAAAGTATGATTCTGATTCTAGTCTCTATGATGTTATCCCTTGAAGACAATGCCTCTAATTGAGTTGAATTAGTTTACTAAAGAGCATACCCCCATTTGTTGTAGGAGATGAACAATATGCAAGAGGCAAAATGCCACATGGAAGCCACCTGGTCTTCAGTGGAATATAGAATCAGTTCCTTTGGGATGAATTTGTTCCACATTTGACTTCCCACTTAAGGGAAAATAAGAGTGCCTTCTAATAGATTTTAAATAGGAAATGACAACGGAAGCTTATACAAGATTATAAAATGGGAAATTTCATTTAGATAAGCAATCATTTCAAAGTCATCTTCTTAATATTACAGACTCTTCACATAATCATAATTTTATTTTGGTATTATATGGTAATTTCAAATATAGTAAATATAAAGAATTTACCTCTGTAATTATAGCGAGTCTGGTCGTAGTTTAATGGCAACAAATCTTCAATTTAGAAGTATGGTCTACCAATTATTAATACATTTGGAAATGGTGTGTCATCTTCACTCCACTTGTCTCACTAAAACAGTGAGCCAAAAAAAGTAGGTCCAAGCTGTTTACTATGGTCAAAATGGGTTGCTTTTGCACTTGGTAAAGAAGCAGTCATATTTTGGAAGAAGAAACTGAGGCTATTAATATTTTCAACTTATTTTCAGAAAAGGAAAGAAAGGATAATCTAAGCTAAAGCCAAAATCTTACACAAGGTGGCAGGAGAATGATCTTTTCCCAGATAAAGGGTTTTTCATCTTAGCCATGTTAGGAGGCAGAAGAGATGAGACATTGTGGACTTGACTAACGTTTGTACACTGTTCAAAAAGTTTTCAAAATAATGTGTATTATTTTTCTTCTTTTAGTTGAGACAAAAACAAACAAACAAACAAAAAACACTAATGAGCTTACTCTTAAAAGGAGGTAAACAAAAAACTAGCAAAGATTGAGTGTTAGGTATTGTCCCCCTCCTTTTCTTTTTAATTATGTTATGTTAGTTACCATACAATACATCATTAGTTTTTGAAGTAGTGTTCCATGATTCATTGTTTGTGTAAAACACCCAATGCCCCATGCAATATGTGCACTCCTTAATACCCATCACCAGTCTCACCCATCCCCACATCCTTCTCATCTTTAAAACCCTCAGTTTGTTTCTTGGAGTCCATAGTTTTTCATGTTTCATTTCCCCTTCCAATCCCCCCACTTCATTTTTCCTTTCCTTCTCCTAATGTCCTCCATGCTATTCCTTAGGTTCCACAAATAAGTGAAACCATATGATGATTGACTTTCACTGCTTGACTTATTTCACTTAACATAATCTCCTACATTCCCATCCATGTTGATGCAAAAGTTGGGTATTCATCCTTTCTGATGGCTGAGTGATATTCCATTGTATCCTTGGATCACATCTTCTTTATCCGTTTGTCTGTTGAAGGGGATCTTGGCTCTTTCAACAGAATGGCTATAGTGGACATTGCTGCTATGAACACTGGGGTGCATATGGCCCTTCTTTCCAGTAAAATAGAGCTAGCCTATGACCCAGCGATTGCACTACTGAGTATTGACCTCAAAGATACAGATGCAGTGAAAAGAATTAGGTATTGTTAAAGCACAAATGCAGGGGATAGAAGTTATGGTACAGAAGAGGGAAGGGCAACCATATGGCAGAGTAGAATAAAGTAGCTCAGGAAGAAATTAGTCATATCCAGATATTGTAAGGCATGTGGGGTTGGCAGGGAGAGCATGAGAAATCATGAGAGAAGAGAGAGAAAATGGACCAGGCAGGAGAGGTTTATAACATTTTAACATCTAAGGTAAGCATATGCAAAGCAGAATAGGGAAAGAAATAAAAGTTCTTATAAGAATCAATACATAAGGAATAACGTGGAGGACACTGGGAGATGGAGAGAAGTGTGCTGGGGGAAATCGGAGGGAGAGACAAACCATGAGAGACTGTGGACTCTGAGAAACAAACTGAGGGTTTTGAAGAGGAGGGTGGCAGGTGGTTGGGTGAGCCCAGTGGTGGGTATTAAGGAGGGAATTTATTACATGAAGCACTGGGTGTGGTGCATAAACAATGAATTTTGGATCCCTGAAAATAAACTAAAAGAAAAAAAAGACTGACTACAGACATGGAACTCAGTGTAACACAGATATGGAACTCACTGTAATACCAGCCACTTCCCACCGACACACACAGACTATGATAATAATAAATAATAATGCAATTAAGAAAATTTCCTGCCAAATAATTTTTCCTCTTTTTTATTTTTATGATTATTATTTTTATTTTATTTTTAAAGTTTTTATTTAAATTCCAGTTAGTTAAAATAAGGTTAATATTAGTTTCAGGTGTACAATATAGTGATCAACACTGCCATACAATGGCTTAAATAAAAAAATGAAAAAAATTTTGTTAAAGATTTTATTTTTAAATAAAACCTCTACACCCAAGGTGGATTTCAAACGTACAACTCCAAGATCAAGATTTATATATTTTACTGACTGTTCCAGCCAGGCACCCCAACAAATAAAAATTTTATAAAATTGTTGAGTTTGTGGGAGTCTCATTTGCTTAGTCAGTTAAGTGTCTGCCTTTGGTTCAGATCAGGATCTCAAGAGTCCTGGGATCGAGCCCCATATTGCTCATGCTCTCTCTCTCTCTCTCTCTGGCTTTTGCTCTTAAATAAATAAATAAAATATTTTTAAAAAAATTGTTGAATTTGTTTAACTAGTTTTAAACTAGTAGACAGAGATGAAGATAAAGTATGATGTCATGGCACGGAATAATACAACTTACACTTTTTAAAAAAAAATGTGCAATGCAAGTTACCTCACTTCTTTTATCACCACACTGGGACTTTCCCTACTGAGTTGTTGTAATGTAAGGACCTATTTTATATTTTTATATTTTAGCAAGAGGCTTTCATTGAGGTTAACCCTTAAACTGTCCTTGCTCCCCTTCCCCCAGGGGATTCACTTAAAAACAAGTCCTGGAAATCAGCTCCAGGTAACAAAGCCCATATACAAGGGTGGGTCAGGCCAGGTGGAGACTTCAATGAGCAGAGGGGGGGGGCGGTGTTTGCATATTGTCTCCCTAGATACTAATGAGTATGCCCCACTCCTCTGCTCTTTGGGAACCTTTTTGGCACTAATCCTAATCAAGGTGTAATAGGCTGGGTCAAATGTCTATACTAGGGTAAATTGAACCTCAATTGGTCACCTAGCCTCACTGTGGAGTTTCCTGTGTGTGTTAAAATCTCATTGGTCACCTGTGCGTGGCCAGGCCTGACTGCATGGCCTTTGCCCTTAAAAGCTAGACTGTGAAACAGCAAAGGGTTGCCTTCTCTCATAAGAGGTGTGGCCCCAAACGTTCGGTTAGATTCTTGATGCTTGGCATGAAATAAAGCTTTGCTTGACCTTTGCTTTACATCAGTCTCGCTCCTTTAATCATAGACCCATTATTGGGGCATAACAGTATTAATCTTAAAGTTATAAGTCCACAATGCATCCATCATCCATTCTACCCCTTAACATTCCCCTTTGGACAGACCCATGATCTAGAACAAGCCTTATTTTATAGTGCCTTGTAGGTGATTTTGGCTGCTGCCTAAATTGCCTACTTTCCTCTCACCATTACCACGGAAATTGGGTCCACTGAAACAAAGGGGTAGTGTAAGAAATTAACACTTCCATAAATCTCTTTAAATAATAAAGTATAAGATAGTGATACCTTTTTTTCTGCCACATAACCAATTCTTGCAAGAATAAGGTCATATAAAAGAATTTACAACACATGCTAGCATTATCCTACTGGACCCAGATCATTTGTATGTTTCTCTGTCTCTGAGAAATGTAGTTATTTACATGACTGAAACCTGAAAATTGTTTGATATGACCACTAATATCACCTTCTTTTTTTAAAGCCTGTTTAAGGCTTCTGTAATACATAGGTTTTTTAAAAACTTATTAAGCATCTTGTATATATCAAACACTTTAAAAATCTCTGCTTTAAAAAAAAAAAAAACTCTACCTCAATGGAACTTTGAGTCTGAAAAAGATACAGGCAATATACAAGGCAACAGATAGAATAATTACATATTTGATTATATACTCTGAGGATGTCACATTAAATTGATATGAAAACGATCAGAAGGATCTGGATTTCTTGTCAAAATTTTTTGCCTTACAAAGAAATTGATATTTAGGGAAAGTTGTTACTGAAAGAGGTCCTGTGTCAACCAAAAATGTTAAATCATGATCTCGCTAAATTTTCCAGTTGTGATCATTGCTTTGTTTAGCTGTCTTCTATTAAGACTGAATTTAGTAATTCAGTCTCAGATTTCAGTAAGTCTTTTTTTAAAAGATTTTATTTATTTATTAGAGAGAGAGAGGGAGGGGCAGAGGGAGAGGAAGAACCAGACTCCTTGCTGAGCAGGCAGCTGATGCAGGACTGGATCCTAGTACCCTGGCATCATGACCTAAGCTGAAGGAAGACACTTAACCAACTGAGCCACCCAGGCACTCTAGACTGTAAACTTCTTAAAGGTAAAAAAGTTTATTCTTCTAGTAGTTCCACAGACATTTCTAACATCCATAAGAAAGCATGTACTGATGTAAAATGCCAGCAAATCAAATTATTTAAAAAAGAAAGAAAGAAAGAAAAGATATATCTGGATAAAGAGAAAAACAGAAAATCTAATAATACATTGAATTATTAGAGCAAAGAGTGGAGGAAGAGAAAATAAATATGAGATAGAAATTTCCACTAAAAGAAAAAAATTGAATAAGGCAGGAGATTTAGAAAATTATTATGACAGACTTGAGAAAAAAATAAAATAGGAATTTTTAGAAAATAGCAATAAATGAAAAGGTAAATTGTTCCTACCTTTATAATATTAGCTGTTTGTTGTTGTTGTTGTTGCTAATTTACCTATTTAAGCTAATAAACAAAGAAAGGTTTCATTTAGGAATAAGGTTTCTATGTATATATATATATATATTTTTTTTCCATTTAGGGATAAGGTATATATATATATATATATATTTTAATTTTAATTGTTAGAAAATGTGTCACAGAAAGTGTTTAAACTTTAAGATACAGATGCAACATGTAATGAACTGCATTGTTTGAACGTCTAATTTGTAAATGCTGTTAGAGGAAACTTGGTGGAAATGTTCCTATGTGCTTGTGTTTCTGGAACTAAGTATATTTATTAATAAGGAATAGTTTAAAATTATGAAATGACCAGGAGTGGACAATTTTCCTAATCCTATCAGCTCTTTGCAGCTCTTTTATTAGCCCCCTTCAGGAATATCAGCTTTTTTATCTAATTAAATTTTATATTAATGTGCTTTTGACTTTTGGCCTTTCTCTTCCTTCTGTTCTTTTTTTTCCCCTAAATTACATGTTTCTGTTTAACAGCTACTATCAATTCTTTGATATGAATTCTCAACATCAATTTACTAACTCCAGAGATGAAGGAGCATCAATATTTAGAAGCGAAGAATACAAAGCCTTGGGCATCTGGATGGCTCAGTCACTTAAGCATCTGCCTTCGACTCAGGTGGTGATCCCAGGGTCGTGGGATGGAACCCCAGGTTGAACTTTCTGCTCAGCTGGGAGCCTACTTCTCCCTCTCCTTTTGCCTGCAGCTCCCTTTGTTTGCGTTCTCCCTCTCTTTGTCAACTAAATAAAATATAATAAAATAATGTAAATAATACATTTATTTATTTATTAAAATGCAATTATTACACAATACATAATGTATTGCATAATTATAATAATGGTTAAATAATTTATTAAATATTTATATTAAATATATCAATTTAATTAAATAAATATTTTTAGAATTTAAAATATTTCAAATTTAGATTATTAAATATTAAATCATTAATTTAATAAATAAATATCTAAACATAATTAAATAAAATAATTTATTTATTAAAATGAATAAAATAATGTTGTCATTATCTCAGCATGTATTTTTAAATAGTCTAAAAAAAAATCTAATAAAGTCTAAATACATTGAGTTCAGATATTTATACAAGTTAACCCAGACACTGAACCCACATTTTCAAAACTTTTGTTTTTATCTACTACTCAAAATACGATTTTAATGTATTTATTTGTAACTTTGACATAGCAAGGAAACTTGGAGGAAAAGGAGACATTTGCTTTTAATATTTGAAAATTATTTTGTTGATTTAAAAAAATAAAAACCTTAACACGTGAGCATTTCTTCTTAAATAACACTGTGAAGTTTCTGAGTCGCATTCTATTAAAAGTGCTGATAAAATGGCCTCAGTTACTCATTTAAATTATCAGCTGAATGGGTAACAAATGAAGTAGAGAGCTTTTTAATTATTTATGAATGTATTGCTTGTGGATGGAGTGCCACATAGAGTTACCTCTCTTTTTGGCTTTGTTTTGTGAGCAGCAGTGGAATCTATGAATGAGATTAAACATAAGGACATTCACAGAAATTCTTAATGAACTTCTGGGGAAGGGCAATAAGTGCAAGGAAAAACTGCAGCAAGACTAATTACAAATTTCAAGTGGTCATCGCTTAATTATAGAAGCTTTTAAGTTCAAGTAATATATCATTTTTATGAGCCTATCATATTGTATTAATTACCACAAACTGCACTCTTGAACACTTATCTTTTCACATATTTCTTATTCTTAGTACTTAAAATTACCCTTATGATTGATAAGTAAATGGATTTTACTGACAATGCATTTATTTACATAAATAAATAATGCTGTTTATATATATAAAAACAATTGAATGTGTTCAATGAATTTTTTTTCAAATTAACATCTTAATTCTACCACATTAGTTACAAATAGATATAGACTTTATAGATTCATCAAATATTTTATTCTCAAATTTATATGTCCTTTGTGAAGTAAATGAAACTGTATATATTAAATATAATCCTATCACATGTAACAGTTACTAGTGCATCCCAGGACATACATAGGTCAGGTCCTCCTCAAGGCATCACGGATAACTGGATTTCACTTTCTATCCTAGGAGTCTTCTGTATATTTCTGTGGCTTTTATACTACAATCAGGAGGAAGAATTCTTTTGCTAAAAGCTTCCAAATGACTATGCGAGTAGATTATTTGTAGACTAGTGATATAATATTATTGTTTAATATGTGAAGCATGATAAAATAAAATGCTATTGCCATATTTAATTTGTTCAGTAAAGCATTCATTTAGTTATCAAGCATTCATTTTCTTTTTTTAAAGATTTTATTTATTTATTTGACAGACAGAGATCACAAGTAGACAGAGAGGCAGGCAGAGAGAAAGGAAGGGAAGCAGGGTCCCTGCTGAGCAGAGAGCCTGATGTGGGGCTCTATCCCAGGACTCTGGGATCATGACCTGAGCAGAAGGCAGAGGCTTTAACACACTGAGCCACCCAAGAGCCCCAAGCATTCATTTTCTTTATACAGAACAGATAGAACAATATTATATAGTAGAAAATACAGTAAATAATCTAGAAACCTTGATCATTTTGTTTTGGCAATTTTAGAACATAAAATTAGCTAAAGCTCAAGTGCAAGTTATATTTGTATCATAGGAGGAAAAGTTAATTAAAAGTTTGTTTATTACCATAGTTTAACACTTCAACGAAATGATAACGAGTCCAAAATCAATGAATATATGAAGTATACAATAAAAACAATAATCTTGAGTGTATGTGACTCACTGTAGGTATTGATAGGCTAGAAATCAAAGGGAAAGTATCTATAGGGTTTGTTCAGTTCCATGCTCATCAGATTAATAGGCTTTCTCATATTGCTTCCTTCACCACATTAATTTGTCTAATGAAGTTTTCAAGAGTTAAAGACAGTGATAGGTTCATGGCTGGAGAGAAGGTACAGAATCTAAGATAGTTCAGCAGTGCTTATTATTTAAGAGAAAGACAGCATGGGAGGTGAGGGGTATATCATGCATCCTGTTTTCACTCCCTTTGTGGAGCACCTACCCTGGAGGTCATGTAATAATAACCAATGACCAAAAAACAATAAAAAAAACCAAACATCCATGTGGAAGTGCCATCCCTGCCTGGAGATGAGTAGACTGCTCAAACAGATCCTGGGCAGGCATCTCAGCCCAGGCCTGTGCTGGGGAAGCTGGTTCATGGCTTTGGGCGCAATCAGGAAGCCAGCAAACTGACGGGAGAGTGCAGCCAGGGTTAACAGGACTGATGATCTTTTTGCAGCCAGGCCTCGGGTGGACACCCGCTCAAGGAGCCAGGCTAGGAGGCTGCCCAGCGCCAGCGCTGGCAAAGCTTGCAGCCCCTGGGGCTTCCCCCAGCGCCCCAGCCAGGGCGGGGCCTCAGGAGGGAGGGGGGCGGGGCGGCGCGGAGAAGGGGCTTTGCTAATTGCCAAAGCGAAAAGGGAGCTCGCGGAGGACTCAGGAGGGAGGGGGGCGGGGGCGGGTGGAGGGCGGCGGGGAGAAGGCGCTTTGCTAATTGCCGAAGCTGGAAGTGAGCTCACAGAGGATGTGGCTGAGAGTCTGGGAGGAGGTGGAGGGGCTGGCGGAGGAGGGGCGGGCAGCGCCGCGGTGCTGTGCTGCGGCCCAGTCGGGACTGCAGGACCCACCGGACTCGCCGCCCCTACGCTCCCATGTGAGGCTCCGCTGTCCCGCTCCTGCTGCCTGCTGCCCCTCCCTGCCCCAAGGCTTCTCCGGACCACCCTCTGCACAGGGGTAAAGTGACACCGCGCCGCGCCCTCACCTGGAGCAGAAAGCGCGGACCCGACCTGGGGGCGGAGAGGGAGGTTGTGGAGGCCCAGCCTCCCGGAACCCCAGGGCACCGGGACCACCCCGGACGCTGCGCCAAACCCGGGTCCTCATGGGGTCGGGCTGGGGACAGCGCCTTGCGAGGTGCCCCCCCGCCAGCAGGCACGCTAGCCCCCATCTTTCCGCAGCCCCATGCACCCGTGCTGAGGACCCCCTTCCCTCCCCCGCCGTGGCCCCGCTGCTTTTGATCTGGACTTGGGATCCCAGGTGGAAACTAGTCCCTCAGACCTCCCTGGCAGCAAGGAGGGCAGGGAGGGATTCTTGGTTTTCTGCCCTGGCTCCTCCTCTCTCCACATTCACAAGCCTTTTGGCTTCCCTTTCCTCTCCTCATTGTCAGTTTTCTGAAATGGTTTTCTTCTACATGTTGACCCAAAGAGCTATTTCATGAATGAATATACACGAAACTGAGTTGGGGCCCACCTGTGAGAGCCCACCTGTAGAGGCCTTTCATTAGAATGGTCTCTGGTTCTAGCCTCAGTTCAGAATACTGCATGTACCTGAGGACCAAGTCCAGATGTTTCTTTCATCTCTGACTTGAATTTGAAATCCTCCTCAGACTTCAGCTTCCAGGATTTCTCCAGTCCTTGCTCTCCCACTGTCTTGGTGGGGATCCGCCATGAGTGTTGAACTCAGGAATGAATGAATGATATATACCCCAGACTGCTGGGGCTTTGCCTTCTTTTGCTGAGGTTGGAAAGGCTTGGGAGAGACCCCCTGTATGCAGATAGAGAGCTGCATGCAATTGCTTAGATAAACGTGTTCCCCACTTAATTGCTTGGGCATTGAACATTTCGCCCTTAACCTGTGGCTTGAGCAGTTAGGAGGAGACAATCTGGAGGTGAATCAGAAGATGGCTGAATCCACATGGTGGTGGTCTGGGTTTGGGAGATTTTCCTGGAGATTCAAAGGAAAGATATAAATTCTTCCAGTGGGGAGTGGTAAACTTTTTATCGATGGGAGATGGAAAATAAATGGTCTGGTTAAACTTTCCCGCCCCCTCAAAACCCATTATTTGAAAACACAAAAAGGGAAGTGAAGGGAGAAATCCTCCCACTCCCATCCCCACTCACCTCCATAGCCATCTCCTCTTCCAAGAACCTAACAGACAAGGTGCCAAGAAGTGTTAGGTACCAGCAGTGGTCTCAGATCTCATTCAAGAATCATGGTGAAAGGCTTTCAAATAGATTGTGGGGGAACAGGGGTCCAATTAGGGGGGACAAGTTTAAGGTTTGCCTGGTCCCCTAAAAATTAATGGCACTAGAGAAGATGACCTTTGGGAACTATAGCTTAATGGATACAATGTGTTAAAAGCTTCAGTGAGTCATGGTGGGAAGAGGCTATGAGGGCAGCAAACACAGTCCTAGATGATGTTATTAATAGCATTATAGGCTCTAGATTTCCTGTGGTGGTGTTCTTGGCAAGACCAGCCTGGCCAAAGTGGATACTCTCAACCTGGAACAGAGGGTCTTGGAGATGCCAGCACGTGAGGTATGATGAGAGGGTAAAATGATAGGAGGTGTCCTTTGGAAGGACTGACTCCTTGACTTTAAAATGGAGAACTCAAATCTGTACGTGAAATCTTTCTGGCTACAAAGAGGGCCAAGGCCTCCTAAGGCCAAGGTCTCCTCGTCACTTGCAAAGATGTTGAAGAATATATTCAGACATTTCAAAGATGTCCTCATATCATTGGTTCCCACTCTGGAATTCTATCAATAAGGTGAGAGTTCCTCTAGTTGAAAAAGAGATCTAAAAAGACTTCCCTTTCTCATGTAATTTCTGTAACCTCCAGGACACACCCCTTCCAGCTCTGTAATGAAGCCACAGCTGGTGCCAATTTGTGGAACTCCTTAAAGGCTATTCTCCCTTATATACCCCCGGACCAAGTTCCCATGCTCCCTCACCCGATTTCCTGCACTCACCTCCCACCTGGTGTGTTCACACCTGCAAGTGCCTTTTACCAACCCCTTTGCCAAAAGGCAGCCAGAGTGACCTTTCAAAGACCTATCAGTTCCTGGCATTTGTCTCCATAGAAATCTGCACTGATCTTCTAACAAATTCTCAGTCCTCCAAAGGCACCCATAATCCTCCCATCAGTCTATTCATACCCCTCCAACTGACTGATGCCTGTTCTGCCCCATCTCTCTGCCCTTCAACCACACTGCCTCCTTCTTCCTGTGGAGACCTCTCATGGCACCTGCCTCCAAGCACAGGTGATTCCCATTGATGGGAAGACCCTCTTCTCTCCCCCATCTCCCCACTCCAGTTACTCCCACTTATTCGTGAGCTCACAAGCCCCATGGTACACACTCTCCATGCAGCCTGCTCTCTCTTTTCTAGCACTGGCCTCTGTTTCTAGCTGTGGTTGTGTCATGGATGTCCTTCCCCAGCCAGCCTCCAAGCTCTCCTTCCCTTTAGCTCCAACACCTGACACAGTGCCTGGCACGTAGTAAGCCCTGGCTAGCTTCTAAGAGCCTCACTGAGGGACTGAAAGCATTTTAAAAATGTCACTACGTAGGCTCCAAACTGTAGGCAGAAAAAGCTTTGCCTGGATTGACATTTTAGAGACGTATTGGTCAAGTTGGATGTGTTCACTGACTTTGCCTTGTAAAATTAAAAAAAAAAAAAAAGGACCTCTGTATCGCTTCGCATCTACCGAAGGCGCATGTATACTACTAGACCACGTTATGAGCTTAATGGAAGGAGACAAGATGTTTTCGCTAAGAAAATGTATAAGACTGTTGAGGTCAAGTGGGAGGAAACAGTCCGTTTGTTGGAGCATTGCTATCTTACTCTATCATAGCCACTCATAAAAATCTGACACGGGTGAGTCAGAATTGTCTGTCGGAGATGAGTTAGATCTGGCTCATGTTCCTACAGACATGAAAGCCAGAAACGAAAAAGGAGGCTTTGAAAGCGTGGATTGAGGAGGACGTGTGGTTCACTGCGATGAGCTAAGTGCCCAGGGCCACCAGCAGACATGCTGGCCTGTGTCCCTCCTTTGTTCTGGGGTCCCTCTTGCACCATGTGGTGAGGCTGGTGGCTGGGAGCAGCTCAGGACAGACCTGGTGGCATCTTACCTCTCCCACCCTCCTGTGGGCTCCAGTAGGTCCCAAGGGACAGCCTGCCTTCCTTGAAAAGCCCAGTAGCACTGGGAGCAGAAACTGGGGCCAAAGAGTGAGCACCCTGTTTGACAAGCTGGAGCAGCCACCTCTTCTTCAGATGCAGGGGGAGCCCTGGCATGCTGACTCCTCCCTTCTCCCTTTCCCCTTTCCTCTCTTCCTCCCTCTTTCCTTCCCCTCTCTCCTTCCCTGGTGGTGCCCTTTCCCAATGCCCACTTCATCCCTTTTCCTTTCTACATACCTGTCTTCTAGAGTTTCTTCTCTTTCCTCCCCATTACTTCCCTTCATCTGAATCTCCTCTTTGGTTCCTTTGTCCCTGCTCTCTGCTCCTCCTCCCCTTCCCTGGCTCCTGTTCAGCTCCATCGCTAATGCAGGCAGAGCTGGATTAACATGCTCACTTGCTAGCTCAGCCACCCTCCAGAGAAGTCACTCTTCGGTGGCCACCTTCCTGACCCCCTGGTCGCTTCTCCACTTGTTCAGATATTGCTCTGAAGTCTGAGGAGGACAGAGCGGGGCTGCCACAGAAGCATGCCAGAGGAGAAACCAAACCATGTGTCCACACTGTCCCCAGCACTGCTGCTCTGAGAGCTTTCTGAGTCCTCAACAGGGTTAGGATTTAGGGGCTTCTTCAGAACCGGGAGTGAAAACAACCATAGGTCAAAAGAAAAGCTACGGCCCCCACACAAAAATAATAATCACAAATGAAAACTATGTTAACTCTGAGTCCCAAAGTCGAAAAATTGCCTTGAATCTGTCACTAGAAAGCACCCAAGGCCTCACTCTCTGGGTTCTGGGTGCCCTGGGAATGGCAGGAGGCTCTGACAGGCGCGTGGGAGTGCGGAACTATGGGGGCTAGCCTGCCGGCTGGCGGGGGGGGGGGGGGGGGGGGGGAGGAGGGGGTACCTCCTGTGGCGCCGTCCTGGCCCGACCCCCTGCGGACAGGGTGTGGCGCGGCGTCCGGGGTGGTCCTGGTGCCCTGGGGTTGGCGGGAGGCTGGGCCCCGACCACCCCACACCCCGCTCCTGTCCTGCGTTTTCTGCTTCAGGTGAGAGCGCGTCGCGGTGTCACTTTACCTGTGAGCAGAGGGTCCTCCAGAGAAGCCATGGGGCGGGGAGGGGCAGCAGGCGGCCTGAAGGCCTGAACGGGAACGGGAACGGGACACCGCGGAGTCAGGGGCTAGGCTGCAGCGTGGGAGCACAGGGGCAGCGAGTATGGTGTGTCCTGCAGTCCCGAATGGGCTGCAGCACAGCACCCTGGCGCTGTGCGCCCCTCCTTCCCGCCTGGGCAATTAGCGAAACCCCTGCTCAAGGCCGCCCCCGACCCGCCCCCCCCTTCCCTCCTGAGTCCTCTGAGAGCTCACTTCCAGCTTCGGAAATTAGCAAAGACCCTTCTCTGCTCCGGCCCCGCCCCCTAACTTCTGAAACCTGAGCCATGGCTGGGGTGCGGGGCTAAGCCCTGGCATGCTACTGCATTGCCAGTGCCAGCGCTGGGCAGCCTCCTAGCCGGGCTCCCTGAGCGGGTGTCCACGTGCAGCCTGGTTGCGAATAGATCATCAGTCTTAAACGCCGGCTGCACTCTTGGGTCAGTTTGCTGGCTTCCAGATTGCGCCCAAAGCCAGGAACCAGCTTCCCCAGCACAGGCCTGGGCTGAGATGCCTGCCAGGGATCTGTCTGAGCAGTCTCCTCCACTCCAGGCAGGGATGGCACTTCGACCTGGATGTTTGGGTTTTTTGTTTGTTTTTTTTGGTCATTGGTTATTACATGACCTCCAGGGTAGGTGCTCCACAAAGGGAGTGAAAACAGGACGCCATATATAAGCATACAGCCATTCTAGAAAAATAGCTTGGGGTTCTCCTGGAAACGCTGCATTGGTCCTTGCACTATGGTTTAATAGAAAAGGGATTATGCACCAAGTTACTTAAATGAGCATAGGTTGAAATCGTTTACTGAGAGTAAATATTTTAAATAGTTATACTTTAACTAAATCTATCATCAATCATAAATCTATTACACGAAGGTTACAGGCAATTTAAAAGCAAGAGCACTCTCTTCAGGGTTTTAAATAATCCCTGTCTGTCTTGGCACATGAGAATGCAAAGATAGGAAATGGTTTGTAAAAGATCATATAATAGCTTTTACTAATTCTATTTATTTGACAGACAGAGATCACAAGTAGGCAGAGAGGCAGGCAGAGAGAAAGATGGGGAAGCAGGCTCCTCGTCAAGCGGAGAGTCTGATGAAGGGCTTGATCCCAGGACCCTGAGATCATGACCTGAGCCCAAGGCAGAGGCTTAACACACGGAGCTACCCAGGCACCCCCAGATGAAATACATTTCTGACTTAGAAACTTCAGATAGAATTATTTTGTCCATGATGACAACTGTAAAAAATGTGTCATCCCTAAACCTAACCTTAAACCCTACCAACGCTGAAACCTAAGCTGACCTTAAAGCCCAAACTAGAACCCTGAATCCCAAACCTGGAATGGAACCCAAAGCCTGTACCTGAGCCCTGGATCCAAGCCCTGAACCACGAACCCAAACCCTAAACCAGACCTCCAAGTCATGAAACCTGAACCCAAATCTCAGCATGAAGTCAAACCCCAAATTTGACCTTGAACTTTATCCCATAAGCCCTGAGTCTTAAAGCCTAAATCATAAACTTAAAGCCCTAAACTATAACTCTGTTCCCTTGTCCTTCACTCTAAACCCTCACCCTAACACTAAACCCAAAGCCTGATCTAGAACTCTGACTAAAACCTGAACCTGAACCCAAATTCAAACCCTTCACCACACTTTGCATATGCACTTGCCATTGATGGATATTTGCAGTTTCTACCTTTTGATTCTTGTGAACATTGTTTGGGTTGGGGGCTAGGGTTAGGGTCTTGGATTAGGGTAGGGTCCAGGCTTGAGACCAAATTGAGGTCAGAGTGTGGGTCTGCATCAGGGCCATGTTCAGTGACACTGTTTGGGTCAAGGACTGTTGTAATTCCACATTGTTTCCAATTCATTGTTCCTTAGCTATTTGGGGAGAAGTTGGGGGGTATTGGGCTCCATGCAGCTTGAATTTCCGGAATGAAATGGCATCAGCTGGACCCAGGGAGGGAGCAGGACCTTCCACTGAAGGGTGAGCTCCCACAGTCCTGCACTGCCTTGCACCGCCTGCAGAGGGCGCCAGACCCCAGCTCCCGCCCTGAGCCCAGGCTGCACAGCCACAGCTGGGACCAGAGCCCCGCCTCTTCAGGACCCACTGTGGAGACTTCTGGAGAATGTGGGGCGCCTCCCACCCTGACAGGACAGGCTGAGGAGGGTGTGGCTCTGCATCCACACTGACCGGACCCGTTGTGGAGGACGCGCCCACACTGGCAGCAGTCCAACCTCCTAAGGACCAGATGCTGGAGGAGCTGAGGAGAAGCCGCCTGAGTGCACTGTCAAGGGTTTCGTGGTCTCAGGACCCCACAGAGGAAGGGCGCCCTGTGTAGACACTGGGGCTTCCGTCGTATTGTGTGAGGAGACGTGGCCTCCTGCTGTGCTGTGCACGGGGCTGTGGGTTCCCCCCTTTCTGGGCTCCGGTGCTCCTAGGTCCTAGTCTGTGTGTGCTCGCGGATTCGGTTCCTTGGGCTCCTCAGATGGTCTGCAGTCAGGGAGCATCAGCCTTCTTCGGTGTTTGTGCTCTCCCCACCTCAGCCCTGCGGGGTCCTTCCCGTGTCCACACCCACTCCAGGCTTGCGCCGAGTCCGGAAATTCGGGAGCCAGAGTGAGGACTCTGTAGACGGTTTTGGGGAGAGTAGGTATTTTCCCAGTGTGGGTTCTACCCTGAGCACAGTGCCTCCCCAGCTCCGTGTGTACCCCTCCCTGTCTGTCGTCATTGTTGCAGGGCTGTCAGATGACAGGTCTGTCACCTTCTTGGTTCAGGGGCCTCCCGGGTATCTTGCTGTCTTGGATGCAGGTGTAAATGAGATCGTTCTCCGCAGTCTCTTTTTGATGGTTCCTTCCGAGCACCTAGGAGTGCCACTAATTTGTGCATATTGATTTTGTTCCTTACAAGATCTTGAATTTATTTGTTCGATTGGCCTTAAACTCAATCTGCCAGTTATTTGACCAGCAGCATGGATTTAATTGGGAAGAGCAGAGAATGGCAGTCTGGGCTGAGCAAGCTAAGGTCCCATCACAGGCAAGTGCGAGAAACAAAGGAGAGTAACATTATTTCATGGAGGAGGAAGAAGTTGGGAAGGGTGCTTGAAGGAAAGTCCCTTGGAGAAAGGCAGGGTGATGGAGAATTCTCACCAGCTGAGCTGCAAAGCTCCTACAAAAAGTCAGGAGATGAACCTCCAGCTTCCCGTGTGGGGCCTGGAATTGGTGAGTCTCTCCTGTGGGGAATTGCAATGTGGAGTCTGTAATGGGCACTGAGCAGCAGGCGCCCCCTTCCAGCCTCCCCTTCTGGCATCCCCAGTCCACTTTACTGGGGCTTCCCTTCCTGCTTTTGCACAGTTCTAACCAGCTTGTGGTGGAACGTTGTGGAAAAACTGAAATTCCAAATCCACTGCTTCTACTGCACCTGTGATACAGGGGCCCATGATTTAATTCTCCCACGAGTCTCTTGCTAACATGTGTCCTCTCCATGTTGGGTGACCTGGATCTGGGAGGGCTTGGCCTCCATCCCAAAGTCTGATGTTCTCTCTGCTTCCGTGTCATCGTGCTAACATGGTTGTTTGGAAGATTCATTTCCTCTGTGGTGATTTCAAAGTGCAGTCAGCTTGTTATAGCAGCACAAATACGTGCTGTCTCCACACTCAGATTCCCCAGCAGTCATTTCTTTACCACGTTTGCCACTTCACACGGGATGCTTCAGTGTGTTTGATCCCACACCAGGACAATGTCCTGCAGAACCACCACATAACCTGAAATGAGGAGATCATTACAGAACCCATCCAAGGGTTAGTGTTAGGAACCAGGGACATGGCAGGACTGACCTGAAGACCCCATGGAGAGCTGTCAGTGTGGCTGAGTTGACAGTGGAGGTGAGGGTGAATGTCTGGCTCTGGCTTTGTGTCCAGGAGTCAGCTCTGTGTGGGTGTGTCCTCAGCTAGGCATGCAGATTTCTGCTCCTCTGAATCCTTTCCGGAGTTCCAAATGGCACAGTTTCCTTCTGGGCAGCAGGCTGAGTCCTCTGGGATTGCCCATGTGTCCCCAAATTGTAGGGCACCTACTGCAAGGCCTTTGGGGTCACAATCCTGAGAACCGAACCAAACCAAAGATTATGGTTAGGGCCCACCACATGGCAGGCCCGATCTGCCAGCACTCTGTCCATCTTTCTGGGGGAGGAAGCAGTCGAGGGATTTGTTCAGGGTGAGTGTCAAGCTCCAGGTTTGCATCCAGGGGCCTGCTGAATATGGGGGTGTCCAGAGGTAGGAATGCAGATTTCAGTTCCTCTGAATCCTTTCTGGAGTTCCAAATGGCATGGTTCCTTTCAGGGTGGCAGGGTGAGTCCTATGGTGTTCCTCACTGTCCCCAATCTCTGAGGATTTGGAGCCAGGCCGTCGGGGACACACCTCTCAGGACAGAATCTAGGCTTAAGAGTTTGTGCCTATGGGCATGGCTGCACTGATCTGAAAGCACTGTGGCGAGGATCACAGGGGTCTGAGTTGAGAGCATGGTTCAGGATCAGTATCAAGGTCTGGGTTTGTGTCCAGTAGACCGCTGAATGTGGGGGTGGTCTCAGATGTCCAAGACGATTTCCCCTACTCTGAATCCTTTCCAGCATTCCAAATAGCCTGGTTTCCTTCTGGGTGGCAAGCTGAAATCTCTGGGATTTCTCAGGTCTTGCCATTGCCCTTGCAAGGGCAAGATACTTTTTACAGTAAAAGAATTCACCAGATGAGCTGAACAGCAGAAAAGACACAGCTCAAGAGTTAATCAGTGAACAGGAATATCATGCCAAAAACTTCTTTGATAACACACTACAGAGCAAGGGAAGATAGGAGAGAAAGCTGAGATATAAAGGACAAACCCTCCAACTTTACAACATCATTCCCTACTTGTTTATTTCCATTGCTGTCAGCTCCTTCCCAGTCAAAAATATGTCACCTGAGCCAGCCTTTTTTCTTCCTGAGATTGGGGCACTGCAAAGCCCACCAGAGGGGCCAAGGGCACCCCTATACCTGCTGAGCTGAGCCCATTTGTACCCCAACCGTGAGGAGGTACCAGCCTGTCCCCCTGGTGCTCCATGGTCTGTGGCAGTCCTTCCTTCTGGACCCTGCTTTGCTGCTCTATTTTCGCTAACCCTGGTCTCAAACTAGGGATTGCTTCTGGAAGAGGAACTCAGGGAGATGAGGCTCAGGAGGGTCTCCCTGCCTGGAATCTTCGTGTGAGGAGTGCACAGCCAACAGATTTTGCCCAGGGACTTGCAAAATGCAGAGAGGCAGATTTCTTTTCTCTCTTTCTCTCTCTCTCTAGCCTCATACTAACCAGGAGTTCTTAGAACTTTCTTCAGTGACTTCTAGGTGTAGCTTGGCCACTTTTTCACAGAAAGGCCACTTGAGCATGATGAAACACACGTATAAGCAATTACATTAAAAAAAAAAAACAATAAGCCAATGCACACAGACCTTTGACAGCAGCACAGGACACTCAAGGGACCAGAGTCCCTACCTTGGGCAATAGTGGTAGAGGCCGGGTTCTGCCATGCAGGTCCCTAGACCTTTGGCAGTTTCCACGATTGCAAATCCAGACATGCAGAATCCTGAGGGACAACCTACTAACTGCAAAAGAGCAAAAATTCATCAGGATTCAGAGAGTGGAAATCCATTTGTACTGGAAAAGAAAGAAGTAGGCTTGCTGTGAATCCAGCAGGGAGGACAGGCATAGATAAAGGCTGGTGTATGCGTCACGGAAACTATTGTTTCTCAAGGGTCCTGCTGTCTCTGTAAAATGCTATGAGGACTGTCTCTTGGGGACCTCCTGCTTTCCTACCAGTGACACCCCCAGATTCTGCTTTGCTAGTCCCATGGATTCCTGGGGATACCCAGTTGATAAGCTATGCTGTCCTCATGACAACACTTGCTAATGGACTGAATGTTTGTGTCTTGTCCCAATTCAGATGTTGAAGCCCTGACCCTCAAGGAGTGCCATCAGGAGGTATGGGCTTTGAGAGGTGGTGAGGTCATGAGATTGGAACACTTGTGAATGAGATAAAAGCACTTCTGAGAAACGACCTGAGAGATTGTTCTGCCAGCTGTCATCCATGCAAGTCTACAACAGAAATATGGGCATTTGTAGATAATGAAGCAGTCTCTTGCTAGATATCAGATCTCCCAGGATCTTGCTTTTGGACTTCTCAGTCTCTAGAACTGCAAGGAATAGTACATGTTTTGCTGTTTCAGCCACCCAGTCTGTCATCATTTGTTGCAGCAACTTGAACTGAATAAAGCAGAGCCCAAGTCCTGGTTAATCCCTGCGTCTACTCATTTCCCCTCAGAAAGAGCTTCTAATCCAGAACTGACCTCTGCTTTCCATACACGTGCTTCAGACTCCTTCTGTGAGAGCCCAGACTTTGTAAAAGACTCCTCCCTCATGGCAACCAGCATTCTGTGACTCCTGAGGACTGTCCTCCCTGACTGTATTGAGTCAATCAAACTGATTTTGATTCTGGAGTCCCAGGATCAAGGACTGCATCAGGCTCCCAGCTTCATGGGGAGTCCGCTTCTCCCTCTGACCTTCTCCCCTCTCATGCTCTCTCTCTCTCTCTCTCCCTCTCAAATAAATAAATAAAAATCTTTTAAAAATCTGATTTTAACAGACCATAAGCTTGTTCTTGCTGGTCTTTGGAAGATTAGGCATTAGCCCTTCGGAGAAAGTTCTGAATGGCTGCTTCATGAAGGGGTGAACTGTGTCCCCAAAGTCTCTTTTTGCTGCCTTCTAATCACAGATGCTGAGACAAATCCTCCCAGGTGCTGGTTTTTCAAAGCACTTAATGCTTTGGCTTTGAAGTTCCTCACTTGACAGTTCTGCTTTAATCAGTTTGTGACAAAACAGCCAATTGGTGGTGGATGCAAAGTGCACTGATAAAGTTAATATCAGGGAACAATTTTTTGAGTGTCATGCATGTGCACGTGTGTGCACACACATATCCATGTGCTAAGCATTATGGTAAATGTCTGACAAGAACTAAAAGATCAAAAAGTCAGGATACCCCATTAGCTGATATTTTTATTATTCCTACATCCTAATCTATGAAAAACAGGGTCAGAGAATAAGAAGTGGCAAAAAGAATCAAGATTTGAGGCAGTTCGATTTCTCAGCCAGCCTTGATCAATAGGCATGTACACCTGTGTCTAGTTTCAGGTCTGTGTAACCTTGCCATAACCTTGGATAAGCCATTCATCTCTCAAGTTCAGGTTCTTGGTCCAAGGAGGGAAGGGGCACAGGTTGAGTACCTCCAGTGGGACTTCCTGGCAGGCTTGTTCATCCAAGCATTCCTGTTTCAGTTTGAGTAATTGAAGCCAGTCTTTGTTTTACCGAAGGCCAAGCTTGTCCAGTGTGTCCATGCCACCAGCCAACAGCATTTGTCCATGCCATGTAACAACTGAGCAACATTCATAGGAATGGGGGGAGGAAAAGATGTCCACAGGTGTTGACAGATGTTCTGCATGGAGGAACAGGAGCTGGGGCCATCACCTGCTGTTTCTAGTGGCCTTCTCTGTCAAGTTAAAATAAATGGCAATTATTTGCAATGACAGGGGTGAAAGTAGAGGGTATTATGCCAAGCGAAATAAGTCAGTCAGAGAAAGACAATTATCATATGATCTCACTCATATGTGGAGTTCAAGAAACAAACCAGAATCATAGGGGAGTAAAGGAAAAAAATAAAACAAGATGAAGTTAAAGAGGGAGACAAACCAGAAGAGACTTTAAAAAAAAAGATTTTTATTTACTTATTTGACAAACAGAGATCACAAGTAGGCAGAGAGGCAGGAAGAGCGAGAGAGGAGGATGCAGACTCCCCAGGGAGCAGAGAGCCTGATGTGGGGCTCGATCCCAGGACCCTGAGATCATAACCTGAGTTGAAGGCAGAGGCTTTAACCCACTGAGCCAGCCAGGTACCCCTCAGAAGAGACTCTTAATCACAGTAAACAAACTGAGGGTTCTTGGAGGGGAGAGGGATGGGTGGATGGGGTAACTGAGTGATGGACATTAAGGAAGGCATGTGATACAGTGAGCACTGGGTGTTACAAAAGACTGATGAATCACTAACCTGTATGTCTGAAACTAGTATTATATGTTAATTAATTGTATTTAGATTAAAATTTTCTTTAAAAATAATTTTAAAATAAAATAAGTAACAATCCAATAATGATCAGAGTTATCCAGCAGGGAGTATCAGATCTAGAAGTCAGTTAAATTTAAGGGGCTTGCCGAAGTTTAGGAGAGTCACGCTAGGTCATTTTCCTGTGTGGGGAAGTCTTCAGGGGCAGTTCCAAAGACAAAGATTATTAATATTTCTCCTTCCCCCATTCCTCCTAGAGCCAAAGATGTTTCCTCCACTCACCCACTGGCCCTGTATGTAGGTGTTGCTTTCTCTCTACCAATCAAAAAATCAGTGAGTAACTATAACTTCACCTTTTCCAATATCCCCTTACCCCCGACCTTTGGTCTTTAATGGCCATGGGCAACAGGGACAAAGACATTTTTTAAAAACTTACAGAGATCTATTATGCTCTACTACCTTGGCCCGCATGGGCCACTGCAAAGGGATTCTGTGAACCATGTACTCAGATGAATGGTCATTATCTTCAAAAAGGCAGGGGCAGTGATAGACACAGGAACCAAAAAAGCAAGAGTTAACGGACCATCAGAATAATGGAGTACCAACACTTTTATGTCCTTGGCTTGAATCCTCAAGGTCCAGTGTCTCAACAGAATTTTCATTTTGGTCTCATCTGCCTCACTTGTCCACCCCTGGGCCAGTTGGCAGTTATACTGAGAACCGGAAATTTTCCTTAGAAGAGAGAAAGAGTATTTGTCAGGTAAACCAAGGAAATGTCCATTATAGGAAGTTAGGCCTTTTGTCATGGTACTCCATTAGCACCCTCCTGACTGTTAAAGAAAAAAAAAATATTGTGACACCCATTAAAGAGAGTAAGGAAGATTTTATTCAAGGGATGCTACTATGATGAGATTTTATTGTATAGTATGGGAGAGAAATCTGGCTCAGCTCAGACAAATGGAGATTTACAGCTAAAGAGCATGGTGGGGATCACTGAATGTAAAATTAAGATGGAACATCAAGGGTAAGGATGAAGGGATTCTGGCTAAACCATCTGGACAGTAATATTGTTGAAGGAAGGCTAGGGTCATAAACTATTGAGATCAGGGGATAAGGAATTTTTTAAAAGACTTAATACATTTTAGAGAGAGGGAGCAGGGGTAGGGGTAGAGGGAGAGGGAAAGAGAATTTTAATCAGACTCTTCACTGAGCATAGAGCCTGAGGTGAGGCTTAATCTCAGGACCATGAGATCATGACCAGAGTAGAAACCAAGAGTCAAACGTTCAACCAGCTGCACCAACCAGGTGCCCTGGGAATAAGGGATTGGATCAGATATTAAGGGTTATAGATACTGAAGCACCAGGGTGGCTTAGTTGGTTAAATCTTTGGCTTTGGCTTGGTCATGATCTGATCCCAGGATCAAGCCTGGCATTGGGCTTGCTGCTCAGTGGGGAGTCTGGTTCTCTCTCTCCCTCTGCTATTCCCCCTGCTCAGGCTCTCTCTCTGTCAAAATAAATAAATCTTAAAAAAAAAAAAAAGTGGTAAGATACCAGGGGTGAGAGATAAGGAATTTGATCAGATATCAAGAGTAGGATAGAAGATTGCTGAAAAATGACCAAGCAGATTTCTTGCTAAAACTGGGCTAAGTGGGCGGAGCCTAAGGTCAAGGCTAGACAGAAAGAGGACTCAGAGGAACTTGACTCGAGTCTGGTCAAGGAGAAAATCTTCATCAGCCATGACCATTGTATTTTCTGCAGTCACACATTTTACTAATTCTTTTATCAGACATTCAGTGAACGAGAAACATGAACGCAGCAGCAATAATATAACAAATGTAAGCGCTCTAGAAGAGACAAAGGCAGTATGGGAATCCACCTCATCAGATTTAGAATATGCATGACTCCATGACTGAATTACTACCACTGCTTGACTGTTGAGATTAAGATGTAGTACAGAGGATCAGAGGGAAGGGAGGGAAATCTGAATGGGAGTCATCAGAAAGGGAGACAAGCCATGAGGCACCTTTAACTATAGGAAACAAACTGAGAGTTGCTGGGGGGGAGGGGAGTGGGAGACATGGAGAAACTGGGTGATAGGCATTAAGGAGGACACGTGATGTGATGAGCACCAAGGGTTATCCACAACTGATGAGTTACTGAATTCTCTGAAACCAATGATGTACTATCTAATGGCTAATTGAATTTAAATATCTAAAAAAGGCACTTCAAAAAAAAAGATGTAGCATAACTCACAATATCCTTTGAGTGGAAGAATGTGCGGACTTTCCACACCTCTGCTGTCCAAGTCCCATGGCTAGTAGCCACATGTGGCTAATGACCACTTAAAAGGTGGCCAATTCAAATGGAGAAATGCTGTAAAAGCAGAATAAACACTGGCTTTCAAAGACATATTGTAACCAAAAGTCAGAGAGTATTGCCACCCTCACATCACAAACATCGCATGACTTCTACAGCTAATGAGAGTGGGACCCAAGATGAGAGAGGTCAACCTGAAAGTCCATGATGTCAGAAAGAACATGGAGAAGAAAGAGTCACAATCCTGGAGTGGATGGTCTGAAGACTGTCAGAATGCCTTTTTTTTTTTTTTTTTTTTTTGGTGATTCTGTATACGGACAAGGAGAATTCATTGGAGATGACATCTGTATGCCTCACATTTTCAAGGGAAAATTATGAAAACGCATATAGACCCACAGCCATAGTTTAATTATGTTTGAAATATATTCAGAACTACTCCAGTCAGTAAATTGCATATTTTCACATTTAGCTTCTCAATTTTCTCTTCGGCACCTCCCATTCTTGAAATCCCAACACAAATTACATCTCTTGCCTAAGGACCATAAACTACCTCACTATCAAAGGCTACAGTTCATTCATTCATTTGATTCATTCAAAGCAACCTAATCTTGAGTGATGTCTTAGGCGCTCTTCTAGGGACTGGTGACACGGTGAACAAAATAGGTAAAAATCTCACTTTCATGGAGCCTCTCTGGTATTTAGGGGAAAATCTTTCCTTATCAACATGAAAATACTTTTTATGGATGTTGCTTAGAATTTCAGTTTTTTTTTTTCTTGACAGTATCTCAGGTGATCATCTTTGAGGTGGTTCTCCTGAAAATATTTTTGGGGGGTACTGACTCGACTTTCTGAGTCAGACACTTTCCTAAAGACAGGGGTCAAAGGAAAAGTGACAACTGTCACTCTTGCAGTAAGAACAGGGATCACAATGCTTGAAACAGATATGCTGCTCAGCTGTCAGAAAGTCCACAAGGCTCCAAATGTGTGTGGCCAACTAACGGAACCTGTAACTCAGAGGTTATCATCCTGAGAGCAATGGGAAATCCCTCTAGTTAAGGACTCTCCTTGACGGAAGCTTGACAATGGCCTTGATTTACTTACTATGATGTTTAGGTAATTATACACATTAAGAAAAGTGCACAAGGCACTTACATTTCCATGATACCATCAAAGATATTGTTGTTTTATTAAAATGTTACATCTAGAGTTGTAACGTATAGAGTAGTTAAGTCAATCACTATGAGGTACAGGTGAGACTATTGTAACAGCCATACTTCCATAAAAAAGAAAAATTTTTTGTGGTTTCTGATCTAGGAATCAGCCAGTGAATAATTCTATATCAGTGTCCAGTTACCGGGCTAAACATGTAATCTATTTATATTTCTGAGGGTAAGCTGAATTGTGATCACTGAGCCAGCTGTATTCTAGTAACTACTCATTTACCCAACATAACAGATATAAGAAGGTAAAAGGCTTCTAAGGAGACTGGTTACTTATATTTTGAACCACATTTTGGCAGGTATAACTTGCAACTTGTGCTTAGTGGTAACATTTCTGATATTTACTTTCTCCTTCCTTTGGCAAGTCAAGTTAGTTAAAAAGTAATTAGAGTAGAGTCCATTGTTTTTCTTAAATGCTTACAGAGATATAGAACTCTCAAGTTTCTTTACTAGACAGGATTAGATCACATTAGTGATAAAGATCAGAATGATTTACATTGCTAAAACGAGAACTTCCTGTCAGTTTGGAGAAAGCTCATTTTTATAACCAACATATTGGCTGGGCTAGAGATTAATGAGTGCTATGGGTGGGGTGATGAATGTGATATATTCAATGACCTGTGGAATTTGTTCTGTAATTTCCCCACTCCTCTGGTCAGCAGAGCGTCTTCTTCAGTACCCAGCACTGCCCATAACTGCATTCAGAAAATCACTCTCCAAAAATGGTTATTTGTTTTGCCTTTTTTATAATTTTTTAAAACATTTGATTTATTTACATGTCAGAGAGAGGGAATGAGAGCACAAGCAGGGGGAGCAGGAGAGGGAAGGGGAGAAGCAAGCTTCCTGCTTGGTGGGATTGCACAAGGGCTGAAGAAGACAGAATGGGAAGGGGACAAGGAGAATAGTGGGTTTCAGATTCTTGGGAACAGAGCCCACATCTATTTCTATGTTTATCTCACTGCTATAAACCCAGGTCACAGCAGAGTGCCTGCAGCAGAGTCATGGAAGTGCTCCAGAACTGATAACTATTGCTATTTATACTACTAACATTCCTCCACAAAGGGCCAAGTGTCATAGCTTCTCCCAGTTCCCCACACTGAACGCAATGAAGAATCAAACTATCGGGTGAAGGATGGCGAGGGGCATTTAACAGGACCCAGATCACAGGAGCCATATTGTATTGCAGGACCAGGGGTCTTACCAGTGACTAGGTATTCACTCCTCTTGAGAGGCTAGCTCCTTGGATCTCCCTCTTCAATCCTCTGAACCCATGTCTGGCATCAGAAACAAAAGTAAACATAACGTATCGCCCTTGTTTATTTTTTACTATTATTTGTTACAGAGGAAGAGAGAGATCACAAGCAAGGGGAGCTGCAGGCAGAGGGAAGGCAGGCCCCCCACTAGAGCCTGGTATGGGATCCAATCCCAGGACCCTGGGATCATGACCTGAACCAAAGGTAGATGCTTAACTGAGTAAGCTACCCAGGCGTCCCTTATTGTCCTTCTTTAAAATTTAATGTATTCTCTCTCCCTCTCTCTTTGTCCCCACTCTGTCACTCATACTCACACAATCACAGAGTCACAGACAATAGCAAGGCATTTCCCATTCTAATTCGCTAAGGCACTATGAGCTTAAGCTCAACAGAATCACTTTGCCAGCTGCTGCTCTACCGTGCCCTGATCCCTTCTCTATCCCCAAGCTCGATCTGTAACTCAAGTGTCATGGTGGTGGCTCTTTCTGCCCTCCCTCCACAAGGCTGTCATCAGCACACTCTTCCCCGTGGCTCCACTCCCCAGCACTGGCTGCCTTTGGTCTATGGGTATGCCCTCTCCTAGAGCTTTTCCACTCTCCCTGAGGGGAAGACAACCCTTACTTCTCCCCGGTGGCTGTCACGTGTCCGCTATATATTGTGACGATCAGCCCGATTAAGAGATTGGGAACTAAAAGACCGGCTTCTGCTTATGGATCAAACTAACTCTGGGGCTTGGGACACATGACAGCAGCACATGGTGGTAGAACTGAGATGGTTAGGGAGTTAATCTGCATTTTCACATCTGGTCAGCAGCAGAACAAAGAAGACACCCCAGATCTCCTATCTCCCAGAACAGTACTCTTCAAGTAACTTACAGCACCATCCTTCTCCAGCTTTGGAAGTGGCACTTTTCCAACCCCAAAGTCTTGATTCTAGGCAGCACTCCGAGAGATACTCCCTCCAGAATCACCCCTGGCTGGAAGTAGTGGTCGGCCAAGGCCTCCCAAATATCTTCCCTTCAGAGTTGCGCTTGCATCAAACTCAAAACTGTGGCACGTACGGGACTTTCCTGTCAGCCTCTAGCTCTAATGACCTATTGGACTTCAGAGGTGCTCTTTTATACCCACTTACCTTATAACATCAATGTGTGACTCCTCTAGAATTCTCTCCATGGCTTTTCTCCTGTACTAATTGTTATGGACTGAATTGTGTCCCCACAAAAGTCATATGAAGAATTCCTAATCTCCAGTGTGACTGCATCTGGAGATAGGGCCTACCTAGAAGGAGGTACTGAAGGCTTGGTGAGGTCACAGGAGTCCTAATCTTCTAGGACTGGTGTCCTCATAAGGGTGAAACACATGAAAGCACTCCCCCTACCTCCCCTCTGGGGGCCCACAGAGAAGAGGTCATCTGAGGGCACAGTTGAAAAGGTAGTGATCTATAGAACAACAAGAAAAAGCTCACTGGAGACCAACCTTGCTGGCACCTTGATCTGGAACTTCTGGCCTCCAGATCTGTGCGAAAATACATTTCTGACATTAAAGCTCTCCAGCCTGTGTTTGTCTGTCCCCGACGGCCTGGCTCCAAAGCCTCAGAGATTGGGGACAGTGAGGAACACCATAGGACTAACCCTGCCACCCTGAAAGGAACCATGCCATTTGGAACTCCAGAAAGGATTCAGAGGAACTGAAATCTGCATTCCTACCTCTGGACAGCCCCATATTCAGCAGGCCCCTGGATGCAAACCTGGAGCTTGACACTCAACCTGAACAAATCCCTCGACTGCCCCCTCCCCCAGAAAGATGGACAGAGTGCTGGCAGATCGGGCCTGCCATGTGGTGGGCCCTAACCATAATCTTTGGTTTGGTTCGGTTCTCAGGATTGTGACCCCAAAGGCCTTGCAGTAGGTGCCCTACAATTTGGGGACACATGGGCAATCCCAGAGGACTCAGCCTGCTGCCCTGAAGGAAACTGTGCCATTTGGAACTCCGGAAAGGATTCAGAGGAGCAGAAATCTGCATGCCTAGCTAAGGACACACCCACACAGAGCTGACTCCTGGACACAAAGCCAGAGCCAGACACTCACCCTCACCTCCACTGTCAACTCAGCCACCCAGACAGCTCTCCATGGGGTCTTCAGATCAGCCCTGCCATGTCCCTGGTTCCTAACACTAACCCTTGGATGGTTTCTGTAATGATCTCCTCATTTCAGGTTATGTGGTGGTTCTGCAGGACATTGTCCTGGTGTGGGATCAAACACACTGAAGCATCCCGTGTGAAGTGGCAAACGTGGTAAAGAAATGACGGTTGGGGAATCTGAGTGTGGAGACAGCACGTATTTGTGCTGCTATAACAAGCTGACTGCACTTTGAAATCACCACAGAGGAAATGAATCTTCCAAATATCCATGTTAGCACGATGACACGGAAGCAGAGAGAACATCAGACTTTGGGATGGAGGCCAAGCCCTCCCAAATCCAGGTCACCCAACATGGAGAGGACACATGTTAGCAAGAGACTCGTGGGAGAATTAAATCATGGGCCCCTGTATCTCAGGTGCAGTAGAAGCAGTGGATTTGGAATTTCAGTTTTTCCACAGCGTTCCACCACAAGCTGGTTAGAACTGTGCAAAAGCAGGAAGGGAAGCCCCAGTAAAGTGGACTGGGGATGCCAGAAGGGGAGGCTGGAAGGGAGCGCCTGGTGCTCAGTGCCCATTACAGACCCCACATTGCAATCCCCCACAGGAGAGACTCACCAATTCCAGGCCTCACACGGGAAGCTGGAGGTTCATCTCCTGACTTTTTGTAGGAGCTTTGCAGCTCAGCTGGTGAGAATTCTCCATCACCCTGCCTTTCTCCAAGGGACTTTCCTTCAAGCACCCTTCCCAACTTCTTCCTCCTCCATGAAATAATGTTCCTCTCCTTTGTTTCTCGCACTTGCCTGTGATGGGACCTTAGCTTGCTCAGCCCAGACTGCCATTCTCTGCTCTTCCCAATTAAACCCATGCTGCTGGTCAAATAACTGGCAGATTGAGTTTAAGGCCAATTGAACTAATAAATTCAAAAACTTGCAAGGAACAAAATCAATATGCACAAATTAGTGGCACTCCTACGTGCTCGGAAGGAACCATCAAAAAGAGACTGCGGAGAACGATCTCATTTACACCTGCATCCAAGACAGCAAGATACCCGGGAGGCCCCTGAACCAAGAAGGTGACAGACCTGTCATCTGACAGCCCTGCAACAATGACAACAGACAGGGAGGGGTACACATGGAGATGGGGAGGCACTGTGCTCAGGGTAGAACCCACACTGGGAAAATACCTACTCTCCCCAAAACCGTCTACAGAGTCCTCACTCTGGCTCCCGAATTTCCGGACTCGGCGCAAGCCTGGAGTGGGTGTGGACACGGGAAGGACCCCGCAGGGCTGAGGTGGGGAGAGCACAAGCACCGAAGCAGGCGGACGCTCCCTGACCTCAGACCATCTGAGGAGCCCCAGGAACCGAATCCGCGAGCACACAAACACAGATGTGGACCTAGGAGCACCCGAGCCCAGAAAGGGGGGACCCCACAGCCCCGCGCAAGGGCACAGCAGGAGTCCACATCTCCTCACACAAAACGACGGAAGCCCCAGTGTCTACATAGGGCTCCCTTTCTCTGTGGGGTCCTGAGACCACGAACCCCTTGACAGTCCACTCAGGCGGCTTCTCCTCAGCTCCTACAGCATCTGGTCCTTAGGAGGTTGGACTGCTGCCAGTGTGGGCGCGTCCTCCACAACGGGTCCGGTCAGTGTGGATGCAGAGCCACACCCTCCTCAGCTTGTCCTGTCAGGGTGGGAGGCGACCCACATTCTCCAGAAGTCTCCACAGTGGGTCCTGAAGAGGCGGGGCTCTGGTCCCAGCTGTGGCTGTGCAGCCTGGGCTCAGGGCGGGAGCTGGGGTCTGGCGCCCTCTGCAGGCGGTGCAAGGAAGTGCAGGACTGTGGGAGCTCACCCTTCAGTGGAAGGTCCTGCTCCCTCCCCGGGTCCAGCTGATGCCATTTCATTCAGGAAATTCAAGCTGCATGGAGCCCAATACCCCCCAACTTCCCCCCAAATAGCTAAGGAACAATGAATTGGAAACAATGTGGAATTACAACAGTCCTTGACCCAAACAGTGTCACTGAACATGGCCCTGATGCAGACCCACACTCTGACCTCAACTTGGTCTCAAGCCTGGACCCTACCCTAATCCAAGACCCTAACCCTAGCCCCCAACCCAAACAATGTTCACAAGAATCAAAAGGTAGAAACTGCAAATATCCATCAATGGCAAGTGCCTAAGCAAAGTGTGGTGAAGCATTTGAATTTGGGTACAGGTTCAGGTTTTAGTCAGAGTTCTAGATCAGGCTTTGGGTTTAGTGTTAGGGTGAGGGTTTAGAGTGAAGGACAAGGGAACAGAGTTATAGTTTAGGGCTTTAAGTTTATGATTTAGGCTTTAAGACTCAGGGCTTATGGGATAAAGTTCAAGGTCAAATTTGGGGTTTGACTTCATGCTGAGATTTGGGTTCAGGTTTCATGACTTGGAGGTCTGGTTTAGGGTTTGGGTTCGTGGTTCAGGGCTTGGATCCAGGGCTCAGGTACAGGCTTTGGGTTCCATTCCAGGTTTGGGATTCAGGGTTCTAGTTTGGGCTTTAAGGTCAGCTTAGGTTTCAGCGTTGGTAGGGTTTAAGGTTAGGTTTAGGGATGACACATTTTCTTCAGTTGTCATCATGGACAAAATAATTCTATCTGAAGTTTCTAAGTCAGAAATATATTTCATCTGGGTGCGCCTGGGTGGCTCCGTGTGTTAAGCCTCTGCCTTGGGCTCAGGTCATGATCTCAGGGTCCTGGGATCGAGCCCTTCATCAGGCTCTCTGCTTGACCGGGAGCCTGCTTCCCCATCTTTCTCTCTGCCTGCCTCTCTGCCTACTTGTGATCTCTGTCTGTCAAATAAATAGAATTAGTAAAAGCTATTATATGATCTTTTACAAACCATTTCCCATCTTTGCATTTCTTGTGCCAAGACAGACAGGGATTATTTAAAACCCTGAAGAGAGTGCTCTTGCTTTTAAATTGCCTGTAACCTTCGTGTAATAGATTTATGATTGATAATAGATTTAGTTAAAATATAACTATTTAAAATATTTACTCTCAGTAAACGATTTCAACCTATGCTCATTTAAGTAACTTGGTGCATAATCCCTTTTCTATTAAACCATAGTGCAAGGACCAATGCTGCGTTCCCGAGAGAACCCCAAGCTATTTTTCTAGAATGGCTTATGCTATATATGGCGTCCTGTTTTCACTCCCTTTGTGGAGCACCTACCCTGGAGGTCATGTAATAACCAATGACCAAAAAAACAAACCAAAAACCCAAACATCCAGGTCGAAGTGCCATCCCTGCCTGGAGTGGAGGAGACTGCTCAGACAGATCCCAGGCAGGCATCTCAGCCCAGGCCTGTGTTGGGGAAGCTGGTTCCTGGCTTTGGACGCAAACTGGAAGCCAGCAAACTGACCCAAGAGTGCAGCCGGCGTTTAGGACTGATGATCATTTGGCAGCCAGGCTGCGCGTGGACACCCGCTCAGGGAGCCAGGCTATGCGGCTGCCCAGCTCAGGCGCTGGCATGCAGCAGCATGCCAGGGCTTAGCCCCGCACCCCAGCATGGGCTCCGGCCTCAGAAGTGAGGGGGTGGGGCCAGCGTAGAGAAGGGTCTTTGCTAATTTCCAAAGCTGGAAGTGAGCTCTCAGAGGACTCAGGAGGGAGGGGGGCGGGGGCGGGGGCGGGTCGGGGGCGGCCGGGAGAAGGGGCTTTGCTAATTGCCCAGGCGGGAAGGAGGGGCGCGCAGCGCCAGGGTGCTGTGCTGCAGCCCATTCGGGACTGCAGGACCCACCATACTCGCTGCCCCTGCACTCTCATGCTCCAGCCTAGCCCATGAGGCCATGGTGTCCTGTTCCCGTTCCCGCCGCCTGCTGCCCCTCCCTGCCCAATGGCTTCTCTGGAGGACCCTCTGCTCACAGGTAAAGTGACACCACGACGCGCCCTCACCTGAAGCAGAAAACGCGGTCCAGGAGCTGGGCGTGGGATGTTTGGGCCCCAGCCTCCCGCCAACCCCAGGGCACCAGGACCACCCCAGACGCTGCGCCACACCCTGTCCGCAGGGGGTCAGGCCGGGACAGCGCCACAGGAGGTACCCCCCGCCCCCCGCCAGAGGGCAGGCTAGCCCCCATAGTTCAGCACCCCCACGCGCTTTTCAGAGCCTCCTGCCATTTCCAGGGCACCCAGAACCCAGAGAGTGAGGCCTTGGGTGCTTTCTAGAGACAGATTCAAGGCAATTTTTCGACTTTGGGACTCAGAGTTAACATAGTTTTCATTTGTGATTATTATTTTTTGTGGGTGCCATAGCTTTTCTTTTGACCTATGGTTGTTTTCACTCCCGGTTCTGAAGAAGCCCCTAAATCCTAACCCTGTTGAGGACTCTGAAAGCTCTCAGAGCAGCAGTGCTGGGGGACAGTGTGGACACATGGTTTGGTTTCTCCTCTGGCCTGCTTCTGTGGCAGCCCCGCTCTCTCCTCCTCAGACTTCAGAGCAATATCTGAACAAGTGGAGAAGCGACCAGGGGGTCAGGAAGGTGGCCACCGAAGAGTGACTTCTCTGGAGGGTGGCTGAGCTAGCAAGTGAGCATGTTAGTCCAGCTCTGCCTGCATTCAGTATGGAGCTGAACAGGGGCCAGGGAAGGGGAGGAGGAGCAGAGAGCAGGGACAAAGGGACCAAAGAGGAGATTCAGATGAAGGGAAGTAATGGGGAGGAAAGAGAAGAAACTCTAGAAGACAGGTATGTAGAAAGGAAAAGGGATGAAGTGGGCATTGGGAAAGGGCACCACCAGGGAAGGAGAGAGGGGAAGGAAAGAGGGAGGAAGAGAGGAAAGGGGAAAGGGAGAAGGGAGGAGTCAGCATGCCAGGGCTCCCCCTGCATCTGAAGAAGAGGTGGCTGCTCCAGCTTGTCAAACAGGGTGCTCACTCTTTGGCCCCAGTTTCTGCTCCCAGTGCTACTGGGCTTTTCAAGGAAGGCAGGCTGTCCCTTGGGACCTACTGGAGCCCACTGGAGCCCACAGGAGGGTGGGAGAGGTAAGATGCCACCGGGTCCTGTCCTGAGCTGCTCCCAGCCACCAGCCTCACCACATGGTGCAAGAGGGACCCCAGAACAAAGGAAGGATACAGGCCAGCATGTCTGCTGGTGGCCCTGGGCACTAAGCTCATCGCAGTTAACCACACGGCCTCCTCAACCCACGCTTTCAAAGCCTCCTTCTTCGTTTCTGGCTTTCATGTCTGTAGGAACATGAGCCAGATCTAACTCATCTCCGACAGACAATTCTGACTCACCCTGTGTCAGATTTTTATGAGTGGCTGTGATAGAGTAAGATAGCAATGCTCCAACAAACGGACTGTTTCCTCCCACTTGACCTCAACAGTCTTATACATTTTCTTAGCGAAAACATCTTGTCTCCTTCCATTAAGCTCATAACGTGGTCTAGGAGTATACATGCGCCTTCAGTAGATGCGAAGCGATACAGAGGTCTTTTTTTTTTTTTTTTTAATTTTACAAGGTAAAGTCAGTGAACACATCCAACGTGACCAATACGTCTCTAAAATGTCAATCCAGGCAAAGCTTTTTCTGCCTACAGTTTGGAGCCTACGTGGTGACATTTTTAAAATGCTTTCAGTCCCTCAGTGAGGCTCTTAGAAGCTAGCCAGGGCTTACTACGTGCCAGGCACTGTGTCAGGTGTTGGAACTAAAGGGAAAGAGAGCTTGGAGGCTAGCTGGGGAGGGACATCCATGACACAACCACAGCTAGAAACGGAGGCCAGTGCTAGAAAAGAGAGCAGGCTGCATGGAGAGTGTGTACCATGGGGCTTGTGAGCTCACGAATAAGTGGGAGTAACTGGAGTGGGGAGATGGGGGAGAGAAGAGGGTCTTCCCATCAATGGGAATCACCTGTGCTTGGAGGCAGGTGGCATGAGAGGTCTCCACAGGAAGAAGGAGGCAGTGTGGTTGAAGGGCAGAGAGATGGGGCAGAACAGGCATCAGTCAGTTGGAGGGGTGTGAATAGACTGATGGGAGGATTATGGGTGCCTTTGGAGGACTGAGAATTTGTTAGAAGATCAGTGCAGATTTCTATGGAGACAAATGCCAGGAACTGATAGGTCTTTGAAAGGTCACTCTGGCTGCCTTTTGGCAAAGGGGTTGGTAAAAGGCACTTGCAGGTGTGAACACACCAGGTGGGAGGTGAGTGCAGGAAATCGGGTGAGGGAGCATGGGAACTTGGTCCCGGGGTATATAAGGGAGAATAGCCTTTAAGGAGTTCCACAAATTGGCACCAGCTGTGGCTTCATTACAGAGCTGGAAGGGGGAGGTGGGTGTGTCCTGGAGGTTACAGAAATTACATGAGAAAGGGAAGTCTTTTTAGATCTCTTTTTCAACTAGAGGAACTCTCACCTTATTGATAGAATTCCAGAGTGGGAACCAATGATATGAGGACATCTTTGAAATGTCTGAATATGTTCTTCGACATCTTTGCAAGTGACGAGGAGACCTTGACCTTAGGAGGCCTTGGCCCTCTTTGTAGCCAGAAAGATTTCACCTACAGATTTGGGTTCTCCCTTTTAAAGTCAAGGAGTCAGTCCTTCCAAAGGACACCTCCTATCATTTTACCCTCTCATCATACCTCACGTGCTGGCATCTCCAAGACCCTCTGTTCCAGGTTGAGAGTATCCACTTTGGCCGGGCTGGTCTTGCCAAGAACACCACCACAGGAAATCTAGAGCCTGTAGTGCTATTAATAACATCATCTAAGACTGTGTTTGCTGCCCTCTTGGCCTCTTCCCACCATGACTCACTGAAGCTTTTTACACATTGTATCCATTAAGCTATAGTTCCCAAAGGTCATCTTCTCTAGTGCCATTAGTTTTTAGGGGAACAGGCAAACCTTAAACTTGTCCCCCTTAATTGGATCCCTGTGCCCCCACAATCTCTTTGAATGCCTTTCACCATGATCCTTGAATGAGATCTGAGACCACTGCTGGTACCTAACACTTCTTGGCACCTTGTCTGCTAGGTTCTTGGAAGAGGAGGTGGCTATGGAGGTGAGTGGGAATGGGAGTGGGAGGATTTCTCCCTTCACTTCCCTTTTTGTGTTTTCAAATAATGGGTTTTGAGGGGGAGGGAAAGGTTAACCAGACCATTTATTTTCCATCTCCCATCGATAAAATGTCACACAGGAGAGAGGTGGCAGAAACGCACTTTCACGTTAATTTTTTTACAAGGAAGATTGACTTATGAACCTACTTTGTTATTCCCTTTCATTCAATTTCCCTGTACCTCCTTTTCTATGAAGTGTAACGGTAACCCATTATTATTTTTATTGTTGGCACGTGCTTTGTGAACCATAAAGTGTACGCTATAAATGGGAGCGCTTTTCTTTTTTTTTTTTTTTTTGTAGTTTACGAAAAACTAATATTTTTTAAATTAATTTTTTATTTATTTTCAGCATAACAGTATTCATTCTTTTTGCACCACACCCAGTGCTCCATGCAAGCAGTGCCCTCTATGATACGCAACACCTGGTACCCCAACCTCCAAATCCCCCGCCCCTTCAAAACCCTCAGATTGTTTTTCAGAGTCCATAGTCTCTCATGATTCAGCTCCCCTTCCAATTTCCCCCACCTCCCTTCTCGTCTCTAACTCCCCATGTCCATGAAAAACTAATTTAAAAACATTCATCCACCAGAGTACCCAAAGGGCTCCCATATAAACTATCTGTCATTACATTATGTCCCGATGTGGAGCTCGATCCCAGGATCCTGAGATCATGACCTGAACTGAAGGCAGAGGCTTTAACACACTGAGCCACCAGCCCCAATGTATTCTCTTCAGTACCAGAATTTGTAACCAATTGACAGATGAAAAAGGAGGCAGTCAAGTGAAAAACAATAGGTCTTAGACCTGCAAGAAATTTGAATTAGATGAATTCAGCTACTCAGGCACTGTTTCACATTTTCAGATCTCTGCAGAAAAGGGGTTAACCTTTTTACAGCATGTAAAAGAGAAGACTATAACACATACTATGTGTAAGCATGTAAATATCAAAAAATATCGCATTAGATGCTAAGACACACAGGGCCTATATTTTCTCTCAAATTCATGAATATGTAGGAGCAATAAGTGAGAAGTGAATGTATACTCTTCACTTCGAAGTCTTTTAGAAATCTAAAATATGACTTTCTATGGTTTGTGTCTCCATATTCCTTTATTGCCAGTTTGAACAAATCCACATGCTTTGATTCAAAGGTTATAAATTCCTCTTATTTGGAAAAATGATGTTTATTTTTATTCTCTCACCCTTAGCAGGTGGTTTCATATTAGCACACTTCAGAGTTATAATTTCATGCTTATTAAAAACATTTATTATGATCTACATAGATGAATGAAACTTTTATTTTATTAAATTATTTGACAAAAAATCTGTTATTTTTAAAAATGTATTTCCTTTAGGGTTATTTTAGAGCGTTCAGAGAGGATCTAGGAGTGTGGTATTATGTAGTTTTTAAGTAGGTATGAAATGGTTATTTATAGGATTGTTTCTTTAAGGCTTATGTATATTGTCCATTATATGCTATAAAATATTTCGAAAGTAAATTTAAGGTATGTTTTACATAGTTTATTTTTTGGAAATAAATATTGAAATGACTTGTGAAATTCAGTATATTCTCAACATTAATTTATTTTGAAATTTACCAGTTGTCTACTGAACTATTATATGGCAGATATTACTTCAGACTACACTGGTAAATGAAATACTTGGCTTTGTAGAACTTTTATTTTAATGGGTGAGACAATTCAAAGCTATAAACCTTAATAAAAATTGCATAGTGCATTCAAAAAGGATGAGTACAATGGGGAAAAAGAAAAACTCGATCAGGGTGAGAAAAATCAAGGTTGCTAGGCAGGGGATGGGGAGTTAAAATTTTTAATAGGAAGATCAGGGTAGTTACAATGAAGCTGACAATTGAACAAAGGTATGGAAAGGTGATGAATTTGCGCAGAACTATCAGCAATAAGGTCACTCCAGACAAAGGAATTGGCTATCTTGAAGGCCATAAGGTTGGATCATGCCTGGCATATCTGAGGAATAGCAAGGAGGCCACTGTGAGTGACTGAAGAGTAGCAGGGAAAGAGGTCACAGAGGTTAAATGAGTGGCTAGATCATGTAAAAGCTTAGAAGTCATTGTAAAACTCTGGCTTTTATATTTGGAAACTTACTGTGTGATAGAATTTCTGCTAATAACTGAGAGTTCAATTGTCCATAAAATTTCAAGGACTCTTATTCTAGTAAGACAGAATGAAGAGAAAGAGTTCATATTTTCACATGGTGTAACAAATGCTCAGAGATACAAGTGTAGGAAGCTATAGGATCACAGAAGAAGGCACTAAAATCACACCAATATATTTGATGACTGTGACTATATATAAATTTGTATTTTCTAGATTTTTTATAGTCATGGAATCACACTGTATATACTATTCATTGCCTGGCTTTTCTTTTCTCAGCATCATTACTTTGAGAATCTCCAATTGTAAATAGTTCATTTTGATGTTGAATAGTAATCTCTTTAATGAATAGATCATAATTTTTCTTTGCTCTATGGATGGACATTGATGAACATTTCCACTGTTTTCAATTCTTAAAAATAAAGCTGCTATGAAATTCATATACAAGTCCCTGTATGAACATAGGGTTTGTTTCTCTTGGTTAAATGCCTAGAAGTAAAATGGCTATTTTTGTAACTGCAACATATTTTGCATTTAAAAAAATTTTCAAACTATTTTCCAAAGTGGTTGTATCATGATATATGCCAACAACAGTTTAGATTTTTTGTTGCTTCTCAATCTAGCTCAGACCAAGTACAATTAGCCTTTATAATTTTAGCCATTCTAATAGATATGTAAGCATGTCTCATTATGATTTTAATTTGTATTTCTTTAATGTCTAAATGTTGAGAAATTTGTCATGTGCCTATAAGCCATCCATATACTTTTGGTGACATGTCTCTTCCATTATTTCCTTCACATGTAAAATTGGATACTCTGTTTGGTTATTAGTAAGGTTTTTTATTTTTATTCATATTTAAATAATCAGAGTAGATGTCCATTATCAGATATGTAATTTGGAAATCGCTTGTCCATCTTTACAGTTTCTCAATGGAGCTTTGATAGCTGTGTCTTTCAAGAAATATGCTACTTCTTTCCTGGTACACGGAGGTATGACTAGAACATTATCAATGTTGACCTTTGCAAAGAAAATCATGGCTTAAGATATATGTAGTCTGCAGTTGTTGGGAGTGTTCAACATCCTTGCCTCTAACTCATCTCTCACTGCCCACACATTCAGATATAGGGGAATATTGATTGACAAAATATTAATTGCCAAATAACGCTAGTTGGAGAATAAGAAAAATGCAGGCACCTGATTATATAATATTACATAAATAAAATATGTTTTTATAAGTGCTATTAGAAGTAAATTCCTCTATACTTTAATCACACAGAATGATGGAATCCTAGATTTTTTTTTCTTGTATTTGCTAAGAAAATGATCATGCCTCAAGTATATTAAAATGGAATAGGGAAAATTAAAAATTGTTTTAAGATGATTTGTGTGTGTTGTGCATATGTGAGAGAGAAAGTGAGAGAGAAAGATAAAGAAAAAGAGAAAGGGAAAGACAGAGAGGTGGCTGCAGTGAATTGATGAGTTGGAGGATAGATTTTAAAGTTTTGTCTTTTGCTTTCTACATTTCTTTTTCCTTAGGTTCAAGAGAACAATCAGTAATATCTCAGAAGCCTGCTGGTAACATCAGCAGAAAGAATTAGAGGTTCCCAGAAAATTAAGATGACATATAGTTTTCCTGACATAAGAAAATCATTTTTTGTCCCCAGCTATTTTCAATGATCTATACCCCACCTGTGTACTTGCCCAAGCACACTTCTTCCAAAACTTCCTGGGAGGTTCTTAAAAAGAAATGCAAAAACCTCACTCCTTAAGGATTTTGAGGGAACAAGGAATGGGAAAACTAACAGTCACCACCAGACCAGGAAATAGCCTAAGCTATTGAGACAATAAATCAGTGGTAAAACTCCTAGTGCTATTTCAAAAGCAATCAAGGCCTTGCATTCCTTGTCCCAGAAAATGAGCCCAAGACCCCATCTAGTTTCTATCTGCTCTTGAAGCCTGCAGAGTCCCTTTCCCTTGTCCAACAGTTACCTCTGCTTTATTCTAACGTTGAAGTTTCTGCCCTCGGTGGAATACAAGCTTCATTCAGGTGAACATGCAATACATATTGCACAAATACATATGTGGATGTGCATGCATCCACAACCTTATGACCAACCATACATGGAATAATAACACTCTCCCTTCTGAGTATTCATCTTAAATACTAAATAAAAATCTCTCTCCTGTTCAAACAGTCAAGGCTTTGGAACTTATTCCCTGTGATCTCCTTGTATGTTGTAAACAAAGATTCCTTTGTTTGACAACTCCACCTGTTTCTGTGATTCACCAAAGACTGACCTCAGTTAGTTCAGTTGCTGTAATGGCTTTCACTACTCTGATTCTACCTCTGCAAGTCTCCAAATTTAACTATTTTTTCTCCCAATTCCGCATGTTCTTGGCTTTAAACTGCAACTCTGAAGAGAAGATTTGCTTGTTTAAAAAAAAAATCAAGAAAAGGGAGTTGTAGTCAACATTGTTACTTTGAACTTCCTGCCCTACGGGGCTCTCCTGTTCTTTCTCTTTGACTTCCTGGACTAAAACGACAGAAATTTGGCAATACATCACTCCCCAATCCAGATTACTGCCAGAACAGTTTATACTCTTAGAAAAATATTAGTTTAAAAGATCACATAATTAAATACTTAAGCATGTAGTGTAATATAGTGGTTTACAAGAAATATATTTTGGTCATCTGAATATTTGGTTTTCAACCATGGCTACTGACTCACAGCTCCTAAAACTCTTGGGATTTCCTGTGATAAGGGTGAGAGAGGTGTGTTTTGTTCTGTTAATGAAGTGACCTTCAGACCTCACTCAAGGCAAGGGCTGTTTGCCTGAAGGACCAACCACTTGGTGAAAGCCTTCACAACTTTTTACCCAATGTGCCTCCCCTTCCTCCCAATACAGGATTATCTGGGGAGGGAAGAGGATCTGGAGATTAGATCAGCAAATGACAATGATTTAGTCAGTCATGACTATGTCATGAAGCCTCCACAGAAAAGCTGAAAGGACTGGGTTCAGAAAGCTTTTAGTTTGTTAAATGTATGAAAAGGCAGGAAGAGTGGCAGTCTTACAGAAGGTAATAGAAGCTCTGTGCCCATTCTCCATACCTTGCCCTGTGCACTTCTTTATCTATCTATTGATTTAAATCTTCTATTATATCTTTTAATAAGCTGGCAAACATAAAGTAAGTATTTTTCTGAGTTTTGTGAGTCCCTGTAGCAAATTAAAAGAACGTAAGAAGTAGGCCATTGGGACCTCCAACCTGTAGTTGCTCAGTCACAAGCACAGGTAATAACCTGGGGCCTACAGTGAGACTGGCATCTGAGGTGGGGTTGGAGATAGTCTTGGAGGACTGATCCCTTAACTGATGAAATCTTACACTATGTTCAGGTAGATAGTGTCAGAATTTAGTTGAATTCTTGGAGATCCTGCTGTTGTCTGAAAATTATTTGGCATTGTTGGTATGATGTCCTAAAACCCAAAAAGATATAGCTACCTCAAAATAAGAATACGGTTGACAGCTTATATATAATAAGTGAGTATATCAGGGATTTAAAATATACCCAATAAATAATGTAAGGAAATAAGGAAAGATTTTGAAATAAAAACAAGAATAAGAACCTAGTGGTACTAATAGATTAAATATATGTAATCTAGTTGAATTAAGAATACAATGGATAGAATATGTAATGGATTCAATAGAGATAAGAAGTCACTTAAGGATATAGTCATCTGGATACCAGCAAAGCATTAAAATTATCAATATAAAAGAGGTGTAAGATGTAGGTGATGTGTGTGGAACAAAAGCTAGAGAAGAAATTAGATTTCCTTACTACTCATAGCCTGTTGACAAGTCCTTGAAGCTCCTCTGGGGACTCAGCTGCTTCCATGTGGACACATCCACTCAGGGCAAAAAGCATTCTTAGTCCTCCCCCCAGGATACTGAAAATCTACTTTCACATGTAAAAATTACTTTGGAAACTTCTTTATCTCTACTCCCCACCCCTGCCCTCAAGATATACATTGGCAATCATCTCCCAAGCATATACCCACTGATACACATCAGAAGAGTCTCTTCCCTGAGTTTTTACTAAATAGTAATAAATGACCTTTCCCTAACAATAGCTAGCCCCCTCAAGGTCCTGGAAACCTTGTTTATAAAATACCTTGGAGGCTTGTGCTATCCCTAACCTCCTCCCAAATTGAAAGTATATAATCAGCCACTCTTCATGACCCTCTCTCTCTACTCCAAATAAATAAATAAATATTTTTAAATAAAATAAAATAAATGACTTTTTTTAAATGAAAGAAGAAAAAGGAAAGAAATATTTGAATATTAATGTACATCTATTTCTCAAGCATAAAATAGTCAAGACACTGGATTAAAACTTACATACAAGAAAAGAAAGAAAATATTTATAACTAGAGTTGACTCTATGAATCCCAAACTAGGGCATACATACCAAAGACACACAAAAAAAATCACAAGTGTTAGAGAGAAAAAAAATAATTCATTAATAAAGAAACAAGAATCAGACTGACAGAAATTTTTTAAATAACATCAGATATAAAAAAGAATGAAGTAATAGCTTTATTATCTTGAAAAAAAATCACAAATGGAAACATTTAGATCCTTATAAAATGTCATTGGCATAGGAAGGCATAATAAAAAAAATATTTTCAGGAATACAGACCACAGATAATTTGCCTTAATTTGTGTAGGCAGCACTTAAATACTAATATTATTTTAACAGTTAAAATATACTCTATGATCTTTGAGGTTGGGGAAAAGAGGATGACCAAGTCATCTTGAAATAATTCAGTTTTATAAAAAAAGTAAAAAGATCAAAAAAAAGACTTGTAGAAAAGAGAGATAAAACATATGCATAATAAAAATAAATAAATAAATAAACAGCTGGAGTGCCTGGGTGACTTAGTCGGTTCAAGTGTCTGCCTTCAGCTCAGGTGATGATCCCAGGGTCCTGGTATTGAGCCCTGCATCAGGCTCCCTGCTCAGTGGAGAGTCTGCTTCTCCCTCCCATTGAGAAAAAAAAATTTGACTTATTTATTTGAGAGAGATAATCTTTAAATTTTACTTATTTATTTGAGAGAGAGTGAGAAAAGAAAAACATGCACACAGCAGAGGGAATAACAGAGGGAGAGGGAGAAGCACGCCACTGAGCAGGGAACCCCCTGCGGGGCTCTATCCCAGGACCCGGGTATTATGACCTGAGCTATAGGTAGACACTTAACTCAGGTACCCCAATAAATACAATCTTTTAAAAAAAATAAATAATAATAAAAATAAATAATATTTCAGATAGTATGATTTTTTTAATGTAAGACTTGGTATAAAAACAGGATGACATACTTGTCTAATTATAGCAAAAGACTTTGATAAGTTTAGATGCAGTAGTACATAAAAAATTTAACTTCTTTCATTAACTGATAATTTAATTAGATTAAATTAAGAGACATCAAAATTTAGAGAATCTAATAGTCCTGATCTATTAATAAATGTAGCCATCCTGACCCCAAAACAAGAGTCTTCAGTAAGTATATAAGCATAAGTTGAACATTTACACAAACAGGCCATTATTTAGGCCAGAAGTATATGCCAATAAATTCCTAGAGTTAAATATCAGGCTATATTTTCCAAGAATAAGGCAATAAAATTAGAAAACAATGACCAAAATATTAAATTCATATAATTGGAAGTTAACTTCATACCTAAAAAGAAATAATACAGCTAATTCAGAAATTTTTAGAATTACAGTACTTTGGTAATATCAACTATCAAAATGAGTAACGGACAGATGGGGCTAGCAAGAGACTCGTGGGAGGATTAAATCATGGGCCCCTGTATCTCATGTGCAGTAGAAGCAGTGGATTTGGAATTTCAGTTTTTCCACAACGTTCCACCACAAGCTGGTTAGAACTGTGCAAAAGCAGGAAGGGAAGCCCCAGTAAAGTGGACTGGGGATGCCAGAAGGGGAGGCTGGAAGGGGGCGCCTGGTGCTCAGTGCCCATTACAGACCCCACATTGCAATCCCCCACAGGAGAGACTCACCAATTTTAGGCCCCACAGGGGAAGCTGGAGGTTCATCTCCTGACTTTTTGTAGGAGCTTTGCAGCTCAGCTGGTGAGAATTCTCCATCACCCTGCCTTTCTCCAAGGGACCTTCCCAACTTCTTCCTCCTCCATGAAATAATGTTCCTCTCCTTTGTTTCTCGCACTTGCCTGTGATGGGACCTTAGCTTGCTCAGCCCAGACTGCCATTCTCTGCTCTTCCCAATTAAACCCATGCTGCTGGTCAAATAACTGGCAGATTAAGTTTAAGGCCAATCGAACTAATAAATTCAAGAACTTGCAAGGAACAAAATCAATATGCACAAATTAGTGGCACTCCTAGGTGCTCGGAAGGACCCATCAGAAAGAGACTGCTGAGAACGATCTCATTTACACCTGCATCCAAGATAGCAAGATACCCAGGAGGCCCCTGAACCAAGAAAGTGACAGCCCTGCAACAATGACGACAGACAGGGAGGTGTACACACGGAGATGGGGAGGCACTGTGCTCAGGGAAGAACCCACACTGGGAAAATACCTACTCTCCCCCAAAACCGGCTACAGAGTCCTCACTCTGGCTCCCGAATTTCCGGACTCGGCGCAAGCCTGGAGTGGGTGTGGACACGGGAAGGACCCCGCAGGGCTGAGGTGGGGAGAGCACAAGCACCAAAGAAGGCAGACGCTCCCTGACTGCAGACCATCTGAGGAGCCCCAGGAACCCAATCCGCGAGCACACAAACACAGACAAGGACCAAGGATCACCCGAGCCCAGAAAGTGGGGACCCCACAGCCCCGCGCACAGCACAGCAGGAGGCCACGTCTCCTCACACAAAACGACGGAAGCCCCAGTGTCTACACAGGGCGCCCTTTCTCTGTGGGGTCCTGAGACCACGAACCCCTTGACAGTCCACTAAGGGACTTCTCCTCACCTCCTCCAGCGTCTGGTCCTTAGGAGGTTGGACTGCTGCCAGTGTGGGCGCGTCCTCCACAACGGGTCCGGTCAGTGTGGATGCAGAGCCACACCCTCCTCAGCTTGTCCTGTCAGGGTGGGAGGCGCCCCACATTCTCCAGAAGTCTCCACAGTGGGTCCTGAAAAGGCAGGGCTCAGGTCCCAACTGTGGCTGTGCAGCCTGGGCTCAGGGCGGGAGCTGGGGTCTGGCGCCCTCTGCAGGCGGTGCAAGGCAGTGCAGGACTGTGGGAGCTCACCCTTCAGTGGAAGGTCCTGCTCCCTCCTGGGGTCCAGCTGACGCCATTTCATTCCGGAAATTCAAGCTGCATGGAGCCCAATACCCCCCAACGTCCCCCCAAATAGCTAAGGAACAATGAATTGGAAACAATGTGGAATTACAACAGTCCTTGACCCAAACAGTGTCACTGAACATGGCCCTGATGCGGACCCACACTCTGACCTCAACTTGGTCTCAAGCCTGGACCCTACCCTAATCCAAGACCCTAACCCTAGCCCCCAACCCAAACAATGTTCACAAAAATCAAGAGGTAGAAACTGCAAATATCCATCAATGGCAAGTGCATAAGCAAAGTGTGGTAAAGGGTTTGAATTTGGGTTCAGGTTCAGGTTTTAGTCAGAGTTCTAATCAGGCTTTGGGTTTAGTGTTATGGTGAGGATTTAGAGTGAAGGACAAGGGAACAGAGTTATAGTTTAGGGCTTTAAGTTTATGATTTAGGCTTTAAGACTCAGGGCTTATGAAATAAAGTTCAAGGTCAAATTTGGGGTTTGACTTCATGCTAAGATTTGGGTTCAGGTTTCATGACTTGGAGGTCTGGTTTAGGGTTTGGGTTCTTGGTTCAGGGCTTGGATCCAGGGCTCAGGTACAGGCTTTGGGTTCCATTCCAGGTTTGGGATTCAGGGTTCTAGTTTGGGCTTTAAGGTCAGCTTAGGTTTCAGCGTTGGTAGGGTTTAAGGTTAGGTTTAGGGATGACACATTTTCTTCAGTTGTCATCATGGACAAAATAATTCTATCTGAAGTTTCTAAGTCAGAAATGTATTTCATCTGGGGGCGCCTGGGTGGCTCCGTGTGTTAAGCCTCTGCCTTGGGCTCAGGTCATGATCTCAGGGTCCTGGGATCGAGCCCTTCATCAGGCTCTCTGCTTGACCGGGAGCCTGCTTCCCCATCTTTCTCTCTGCCTGCCTCTCTGCCTACTTGTGATCTCTGTCTGTCAAATAAATAGAATTAGTAAAAGCTATTATATGATCTTTTACAAACCATTTCCTATCTTTGCCTTCTCATGTGCCAAGACAGACAGGGATTATTTAAAACCCTGAAGAGAGTGCTCTTGCTTTTAAATTGCCTGTAACCTTCGTGTAATAGATTTATGATTGATGATAGATTTAGTTAAAATATAACTATTTAAAATATTTACTCTCAGTAAACGATTTCAACCTATGCTCATTTAAGTAACTTGGTGCATAATCCCTTTTCTATTAAACCATAGTGCAAGGACCAATGCTGCTTTTCTGAGAGAACCCCAAGCTATTTTTCTAGAATGGCCATATGCATATGTATCAGGCGTCCTGTTTTCACTCCCTTTGTGGAGCACCTACCCTGGAGGTCATGTAATAACCAATGACCAAAAAAACAAACCAAAAACCCAAACATCCAGGTCGAAGTGCCATCCCTGCCTGGAGTGGAGGAGACTGCTCAGACAGATCCCAGGCAGGCATCTCAGCCCAGGCCTGTGCTGGGGAAGCTGTTTCCTGGCTTTGGGCGCAATCTGGAAGCCAGCAAACTGACCCAAGGGTGCAGCTGGCCTTTAGGACTGATGATCTTTTCGCAGCCAGGCTGCCCGTGGACACCCGCTCAGGGAGCCAGGCTAGGAGTCTGCCCAGCGCAGGCGCTGGCAATGGGGCAGCATGCTAGGGCATAGCCCTGCACCCCAGCCAGGGCTCAGGCCCCTGGAGTGAGGGGGCAGGGCCAGCGCAGAGAATGGTCTTTCCTAATTTCCAAAGCTGGAAGTGAGCTCTCAGAGGACTCAGGAGGGAGGGGGGCGGGGGCGGGGTGGGGGCGGCCAGGAGAAGGGGCTTTGCTAATTGCCCAGGCGGGAAGGAGGGGCGCACAGCGCCAGGGTGCTGTGCTGCAGCCCATTCGGGACTGCAGGAACCACCATACTCGCTGCCCCTGCGCTCCCACGCTCCAGCTTAGCCCCAGAGGCCTTGGTGTCCCCTTCTCATTCCTGCGGCCTGCTGCCCCTCCCTGACCCATGGCTTCTCTGGAGGACCCTCTGCTCACAGGTAAAGTGACACCTCGACGCGCCCTCACCTGAAGCAGAAAACGCAGGACAGGAGGGGGGGGGTGGAGTGGTCGGGGCCCAGGCAACCGCCAACCCCAGGGCACCAGGACCACCCAGGACGCCGCGCCACACCCCCTCCGCAGGGGGTCGGGCCAGGACAGCGCCACAGGAGGTACCCCCCGCCCCCCGCCAGCAGGCAGGCTAGCCCCCATAGTTCAGCACCCCCACGTGCATGTCAGAGCCTCCTGCCATTCCCAGGGCACCAAGAACCCAGAGAGTGAGGCCTTGGGTGCTTTCTAGTGACAGATTCAAGGCAATTCTTCGACTTTGGGACTTCATAGTTAACATAGTTTTCATTTGTGATTATTATTTTTGTGTGGGCCATAGCTTTTCTTTTGACCTATGGTTGTTTTCACTCCCGGTTCTGAAGAAGCCCCTAAATCCTAACCCTGTTGAGGACTCTGAAAGCTCTCAGAGCAGCAGTGCTGGGGGACAGTGTGGACACATGGTTTGGTTTCTCCTCTGGCCTGCTTCTGTGGCAGCCCCGCTCTGTCCTCCTCAGACTTCAGAGCAATATCTGAACAAGTGGAGAAGTGACCAGGGGGTCAGGAAGGTGGCCACCGAAGAGTGACTTCTCTGGAGGGTGGCTGAGCTAGCAAGTGAGCATGTTAGTCCAGCTCTGCCTGCATTCAGTATGGAGCTGAACAGGGGCCAGGAAAGGGGAGGAGGAGCAGAGAGCAGGGACAAAGGGACCAAAGAGGAGATTCAGATGAAGGGAAGTAATGGGGAGGAAAAAGAAGAAACTTTAGAAGACAGGCATGTAGAAAGGAAAAGGGATGAAGTGGGCATTGGGAAAGGGCACCACCAGGGAAGGAGAGAGGGGAAGGAAAGAGGGAGGAAAGAGGAAAGGGGAAAGGGAGAAGGGAGGAGTCAGCATGCCAGGGCTCCCCCTGCATCTGAAGAAGAGGTGGCTGCTCCAGCTTGTCAAACAGGGTGCTCACTCTTTGGCCCCAGTTTCTGCTCCCAGTGCTACTGGGCTTTGCAAGGAAGGCAGGCTGTCCCTTGAGACCTACTGGAGCCGACTGGAGCCCACAGGAGGGTGGGAGAGGTAAGATGCCACCGGGTCCTGTCCTGAGCTGCTCCCAGCCACCAGCCTCACCACATGGTGCAAGAGGGACCCCAGAACAAAGGAAGGATACAGGCCAGCATGTCTGCTGGTGGCCCTGGGCACTTAGCTCATCGCAGTGAACCACACGGCCTCCTCAACCCACGCTTTTAAAGCCTCCTTTTTCGTTTCTGGCTTTCATGTCTGTAGGAACATGAGCCAGATCTAACTCATCTCCGACAGACAATTCTGAACTCACCCCGTGTCAGATTTTTATGAGTGGCTGTGATAGAGTAAGATAGCAATGCTCCAACAAACGGACTGTTTCCTCCCACTTGACCTCAACAGTCTTATACATTTTATTAGCGAAAACACCTTGTCTCCTTCCATTAAGCTCATAACGTGGTCTAGTAGGATACATGCGCCTTCGGTAGATGCGAAGCGATACAGAGGTCTTTTTTTTTTTTTTTTAATTTTACAAGGTAAAGTCAGTGAACACATCCAACTTGACGAATACGTCTCTAAAATGTCAATCCAGGCAAAGCTTTTTCTGCCTACAGTTTGGAGCCTACGTGGTGACATTTTTAAAATGCTTTCAGTCCCTCAGTGAGGCTCTTAGAAGCTAGCCAGGGCTTACTACGTGCCAGGCACTGTGTCAGGTGTTGGAGCTAAAGGGAAAGAGAGCTTGGAGGCTGGCTGGGGAAGGACATCCATGACACAACCACAGCTAGAAACGGAGGCCAGTGCTAGAAAAGAGAGAGCAGGCTGCATGGAGAGTGTGTACCATGGGGCTTGTGAGCTCACGAATAAGTGGGAGTAACTGGAGTGGGGAGATGTGGGAGAGAAGAGGGTCTTCCCATCAATGGGAATCACCTGTGCTTGGAGGCAGGTGCCATGAGAGGTCTCCACAGGAAGAAGGAGGCAGTGTGGTTGAAGGGCAGAGAGATGGGGCAGAACAGGCATCAGTCAGTTGGAGGGGTATGAATAGACTGATGGGAGGATTATGGGTGCCTTTGGAGGACTGAGAATTTGTTAGATCAGTGCAGATTTCTATGGAGACAAATGCCAGGAACTGATAGGTCTTTGAAAGGTCACTCTGGCTGCCTTTTGGCAAAGGGGTTGGTAAAAGGCACTTGCAGGTGTGAACACACCAGGTGGGAGGTGAGTGCAGGAAATCGGGTGAGGGAGCATGGGAACTTGGTCCGGGGGTATATAAGGGAGAATAGTCTTTAAGGAGTTCCACAAATTGGCACCAGCTGTGGCTTCATTACAGAGCTGGAAGGGGGAGGTGGGTGTGTCCTGGAGGTTACAGAAATTACATGAGAAAGGAAAGTCTTTTTAGATCTCTTTTTCAACTACAGGAACTCTCACCTTATTGATAGAATTCCAGAGTGGGAACCAATGATATGAGGACATCTTTGAAATGTCTGAATATGTTCTTCGACATCTTTGCAAGTGACGAGGAGACCTTGGCCTTAGGAGGCCTTGGCCCTCTTTGTAGCCAGAAAGATTTCACCTACAGATTTGGGTTCTCCCTTTTAAAGTCAAGGAGTCAGTCCTTCCAAAGGACACCTCCTATCATTTTACCCTCTCATCATACCTCACGTGCTGGCATCTCCAAGACCCTCTGTTCCAGGTTGAGAGTATCCACTTTGGCCGAGCTGGTCTTGCCAAGAACACCACCACAGGAAATCTAGAGCCTGTAGTGCTATTAATAACATCATCTAAGACTGTGTTTGCTGCCCTCATGGCTTCTTTCCACCATGACTCACTGAAGCTTTTAACACATTGTATCCATTAAGCTATAGTTCCCAAAGGTCATCTTCTCTAGTGCCATTAATTTTTAGGGGACCAGGCAAACCTTAAACTTGTCCCCCCTAATTGGACCCCTGTTCCCCCACAATCTATTTGAAAGCCTTTCACCATGATTCTTGAATGAGATCTGAGACCACTGCTGGTACCTAACACTTCTTGGCACCTTGTCTGTTAGGTTCTTGGAAGAGGAGATGGCTATGGAGGTGAGTGGGAATGGGAGTGGGAGGATTTCTCCCTTCACTTTGCTTTTTGTGTTTTCAAATAATGGGTTTTGAGGGGGCGGGAAAGTTTAACCAGACCATTTATTTTCCATCTCCCATCGATAAAAAGTTTACCACTCCCCACTGGAAGAATTTATATCTTTCCTTTGAATCTACAGGAAAATCTCCCAAACCCAGACCACCACCATGTGGATTCAGCCATCTTCTGATTCACCTCCAGATTGTCTCCTCCTAACTGCTCAAGCCACAGGTTAAGGGCGAAATGTTCAATGCCCAAGCAATTAAGTGGGGAACACGTTTATCTAAGCAATTGCATGCAGCTCTCTATCTGCATACAGGGGGTCTCTCCCAAGCCTTTCCAACCTCAGCAAAAGAAGACAAAGCCCCAGCAGTCTGGGGTATATATCATTCATTCATTCCTGTGTTCAACACTCATGGCGGATCCCCAGCAAGACAGTGGGAGAGCAAGGACTGGAGAAATCCTGGAAGCTGAAGTCTGAGGAGGATTTCAAATTCAAGTCAGAGATGAAAGAAACATCTGGACTTGGTCCTCAGGTACATGCAGTATTCTGAACTGAGGCTAGAACCAGAGACCATTCTAATGAAAGGCCTCTACAGGTGGGCTCTCACAGGTGGGCCCCAACTCAGTTTCGTGTATATTCATTCATGAAATAGCTCTTTGGGTCAACATGCAGAAGAAAACCATTTCAGAAAACTGACAATGAGGAGAGGAAAGGGAAGCCAAAAGGCTTGTGAATGGGGAGAGAGGAGGAGCCAGGGCAGAAAACCAAGAATCCCTCCCTGCCCTCCTTGCTACCAGGGAGGTCTGAGGGACTAGTTTCCACCTGGGATCCCAAGTCCAGAACAAAAGCAGCAGGGCCACGGCGGGGGAGGGAAAGGGGTCCTCAGCACGGGCGCATGGGGCTGCGGAAAGATGGGGGCTAGCGTGCCTGCTGGCGGGGGGCACCTCGCAAGGCGCTGTCCCCAGCCCGACCCCATAAGGACCCGGGTTTGGCGCAGCGTCCGGGGTGGTCCCGGTGCCCTGGGGTTCCGGGAGGTTGGGCCTCCACAACCTCCCTCTCCGCCCCCAGGTCGGGTCCGCGCTTTCTGCTCCAGGTGAGGGCGCGGCGCGGTGTCACTTTACCCCTGTGCAGAGGGTGGTCGGGAGAAGCCTTGGGGCAGGGAGGGGCAGCAGGCAGCAGGAGCGGGACAGCGGAGCCTCACATGGGAGCGTAGGGGCGGCGAGTCCGGTGGGTCCTGCAGTCCCGACTGGGCCGCAGCACAGCACCGCGGCGCTGCCCGCCCCTCCTCCGCCAGCCCCTCCACCTCCTCCCAGACTCTCAGCCACATCCTCTGTGAGCTCACTTCCAGCTTCGGCAATTAGCAAAGCGCCTTCTCCCCGCCGCCCTCCACCCGCCCCCGCCCCCCTCCCTCCTGAGTCCTCCGCGAGCTCCCTTTTCGCTTTGGCAATTAGCAAAGCCCCTTCTCCGCGCCGCCCCGCCCCCCTCCCTCCTGAGGCCCCGCCCTGGCTGGGGCGCGGGGGGAAGCCCCGGGGGCTGCCAGCTTTGCCAGCGCTGGCGCTGGGCAGCCTCCTAGCCTGGCTCCTTGAGCGGGTGTCCACCCGCGGCCTGGCTGCAAAAAGATCATCAGTCCTGTTAACCCTGGCTGCACTCTCCCGTCAGTTTGCTGGCTTCCTGATTGCGCCCAAAGCCATGAACCAGCTTCCCCAGCACAGGCCTGGGCTGAGATGCCTGCCCAGGATCTGTTTGAGCAGTCTACTCATCTCCAGGCAGGGATGGCACTTCCACATGGATGTTTGGGTTTTTTTATTGTTTTTTGGTCATTGGTTATTATTACATGACCTCCAGGGTAGGTGCTCCACAAAGGGAGTGAAAACAGGATGCATGATATACCCCTCACCTCCCATGCTGTCTTTCTCTTAAATAATAAGCACTGCTGAACTATCTTAGATTCTGTACCTTCTCTCCAGCCATGAACCTATCACTGTCTTTAACTCTTGAAAACTTCATTAGACAAATTAATGTGGTGAAGGAAGCAATATGAGAAAGCCTATTAATCTGATGAGCATGGAACTGAACAAACCCTATAGATACTTTCCCTTTGATTTCTAGCCTATCAATACCTACAGTGAGTCACATACACTCAAGATTATTGTTTTTATTGTATACTTCATATATTCATTGATTTTGGACTCGTTATCATTTCGTTGAAGTGTTAAACTATGGTAATAAACAAACTTTTAATTAACTTTTCCTCCTAGGATACAAATATAACTTGCACTTGAGCTTTAGCTAATTTTAGGTTCTAAAATTGCCAAAACAAAATGATCAAGGTTTCTAGATTATTTACTGTATTTTCTACTATATAATATTGTTCTATCTCTTCTGTATAAAGAAAATGAATGCTTGGGGCTCTTGGGTGGCTCAGTGTGTTAAAGCCTCTGCCTTCTGCTTAGGTCATGATCCCAGAGTCCTGGGATAGAGCCCCACATCAGGCTCTCTGCTCAGCAGGGACCCTGCTTCCCTTCCTTTCTCTCTGCCTGCCTCTCTGTCTACTTGTGATCTCTGTCTGTCAAATAAATAAATAAAATCTTTAAAAAAAGAAAATGAATGCTTGATAACTAAATGAATGCTTTACTGAACAAATTAAATATGGCAATAGCATTTTATTTTATCATGCTTCACATATTAAACAATAATATTATATCACTAGTCTACAAATAATCTACTCGCATAGTCATTTGGAAGCTTTTAGCAAAAGAATTCTTCCTCCTGATTGTAGTATAAAAGCCACAGAAATATACAGAAGACTCCTAGGATAGAAAGTTAAATCCAGTTATCCGTGATGCCTTGAGGAGGACCTGACCTATGTATGTCCTGGGATGCACTAGTAACTGTTACATGTGATAGGATTATATTTAATATATACAGTTTCATTTACTTCACAAAGGACATATAAATTTGAGAATAAAATATTTGATGAATCTATAAAGTCTATATCTATTTGTAACTAATGTGGTAGAATTAAGATGTTAATTTGAAAAAAAATTCATTGAACACATTCAATTGTTTTTATATATATAAACAGCATTATTTATTTATGTAAATAAATGCATTGTCAGTAAAATCCATTTACTTATCAATCATAAGGGTAATTTTAAGTACTAAGAATAAGAAATATGTGAAAAGATAAGTGTTCAAGAGTGCAGTTTGTGGTAATTAATACAATATGATAGGCTCATAAAAATGATATATTACTTGAACTTAAAAGCTTCTATAATTAAGCGATGACCACTTGAAATTTGTAATTAGTCTTGCTGCAGTTTTTCCTTGCACTTATTGCCCTTCCCCAGAAGTTCATTAAGAATTTCTGTGAATGTCCTTATGTTTAATCTCATTCATAGATTCCACTGCTGCTCACAAAACAAAGCCAAAAAGAGAGGTAACTCTATGTGGCACTCCATCCACAAGCAATACATTCATAAATAATTAAAAAGCTCTCTACTTCATTTGTTACCCATTCAGCTGATAATTTAAATGAGTAACTGAGGCCATTTTATCAGCACTTTTAATAGAATGCGACTCAGAAACTTCACAGTGTTATTTAAGAAGAAATGCTCACGTGTTAAGGTTTTTATTTTTTTAAATCAACAAAATAATTTTCAAATATTAAAAGCAAATGTCTCCTTTTCCTCCAAGTTTCCTTGCTATGTCAAAGTTACAAATAAATACATTAAAATCGTATTTTGAGTAGTAGATAAAAACAAAAGTTTTGAAAATGTGGGTTCAGTGTCTGGGTTAACTTGTATAAATATCTGAACTCAATGTATTTAGACTTTATTAGATTTTTTTTTAGACTATTTAAAAATACATGCTGAGATAATGACAACATTATTTTATTCATTTTAATAAATAAATTATTTTATTTAATTATGTTTAGATATTTATTTATTAAATTAATGATTTAATATTTAATAATCTAAATTTGAAATATTTTAAATTCTAAAAATATTTATTTAATTAAATTGATATATTTAATATAAATATTTAATAAATTATTTAACCATTATTATAATTATGCAATACATTATGTATTGTGTAATAATTGCATTTTAATAAATAAATAAATGTATTATTTACATTATTTTATTATATTTTATTTAGTTGACAAAGAGAGGGAGAACGCAAACAAAGGGAGCTGCAGGCAAAAGGAGAGGGAGAAGTAGGCTCCCAGCTGAGCAGAAAGTTCAACCTGGGGTTCCATCCCACGACCCTGGGATCACCACCTGAGTCGAAGGCAGATGCTTAAGTGACTGAGCCATCCAGATGCCCAAGGCTTTGTATTCTTCGCTTCTAAATATTGATGCTCCTTCATCTCTGGAGTTAGTAAATTGATGTTGAGAATTCATATCAAAGAATTGATAGTAGCTGTTAAACAGAAACATGTAATTTAGGGGAAAAAAAAGAACAGAAGGAAGAGAAAGGCCAAAAGTCAAAAGCACATTAATATAAAATTTAATTAGATAAAAAAGCTGATATTCCTGAAGGGGGCTAATAAAAGAGCTGCAAAGAGCTGATAGGATTAGGAAAATTGTCCACTCCTGGTCATTTCATAATTTTAAACTATTCCTTATTAATAAATATACTTAGTTCCAGAAACACAAGCACATAGGAACATTTCCACCAAGTTTCCTCTAACAGCATTTACAAATTAGACGTTCAAACAATGCAGTTCATTACATGTTGCATCTGTATCTTAAAGTTTAAACACTTTCTGTGACACATTTTCTAACAATTAAAATTAAAATATATATATATATATATATATACCTTATCCCTAAATGGAAAAAAAAAAATATATATATATATATACATAGAAACCTTATTCCTAAATGAAACCTTTCTTTGTTTATTAGCTTAAATAGGTAAATTAGCAACAACAACAACAACAAACAGCTAATATTATAAAGGTAGGAACAATTTACCTTTTCATTTATTGCTATTTTCTAAAAATTCCTATTTTATTTTTTTCTCAAGTCTGTCATAATAATTTTCTAAATCTCCTGCCTTATTCAATTTTTTTCTTTTAGTGGAAATCTCTATGTCATATTTATTTTCTCTTCCTCCACTCTTTGCTCTAATAATTCAATGTATTATTAGATTTTCTGTTTTTCTCTTTATCCAGATATATCTTTTCTTTCTTTCTTTCTTTTTTAAATAATTTGATTTGCTGGCATTTTACATCAGTACATGCTTTCTTATGGATGTTAGAAATGTCTGTGGAACTACTAGAAGAATAAACTTTTTTACCTTTAAGAAGTTTACAGTCTAGAGTGCCTGGGTGGCTCAGTTGGTTAAGTGTCTTCCTTCAGCTTAGGTCATGATGCCAGGGTACTAGGATCCAGTCCTGCATCAGCTGCCTGCTCAGCAAGGAGTCTGGTTCTTCCTCTCCCTCTGCCCCTCCCTCTCTCTCTCTAATAAATAAATAAAATCTTTTAAAAAAAGACTTACTGAAATCTGAGACTGAATTACTAAATTCAGTCTTAATAGAAGACAGCTAAACAAAGCAATGATCACAACTGGAAAATTTAGCGAGATCATGATTTAACATTTTTGGTTGACACAGGACCTCTTTCAGTAACAACTTTCCCTAAATATCAATTTCTTTGTAAGGCAAAAAATTTTGACAAGAAATCCAGATCCTTCTGATCGTTTTCATATCAATTTAATGTGACATCCTCAGAGTATATAATCAAATATGTAATTATTCTATCTGTTGCCTTGTATATTGCCTGTATCTTTTTCAGACTCAAAGTTCCATTGAGGTAGAGTTTTTTTTTTTTTAAAGCAGAGATTTTTAAAGTGTTTGATATATACAAGATGCTTAATAAGTTTTTAAAAAACCTATGTATTACAGAAGCCTTAAACAGGCTTTAAAAAAAGAAGGTGATATTAGTGGTCATATCAAACAATTTTCAGGTTTCAGTCATGTAAATAACTACATTTCTCAGAGACAGAGAAACATACAAATGATCTGGGTCCAGTAGGATAATGCTAGCATGTGTTGTAAATTCTTTTATATGACCTTATTCTTGCAAGAATTGGTTATGTGGCAGAAAAAAAGGTATCACTATCTTATACTTTATTATTTAAAGAGATTTATGGAAGTGTTAATTTCTTACACTACCCCTTTGTTTCAGTGGACCCAATTTCCGTGGTAATGGTGAGAGGAAAGTAGGCAATTTAGGCAGCAGCCAAAATCACCTACAAGGCACTATAAAATAAGGCTTGTTCTAGATCATGGGTCTGTCCAAAGGGGAATGTTAAGGGGTAGAATGGATGATGGATGCATTGTGGACTTATAACTTTAAGATTAATACTGTTATGCCCCAATAATGGGTCTATGATTAAAGGAGCGAGACTGATGTAAAGCAAAGGTCAAGCAAAGCTTTATTTCATGCCAAGCATCAAGAATCTAACCGAACGTTTGGGGCCACACCTCTTATGAGAGAAGGCAACCCTTTGCTGTTTCACAGTCTAGCTTTTAAGGGCAAAGGCCATGCAGTCAGGCCTGGCCACGCACAGGTGACCAATGAGATTTTAACACACACAGGAAACTCCACAGTGAGGCTAGGTGACCAATTGAGGTTCAATTTACCCTAGTATAGACATTTGACCCAGCCTATTACACCTTGATTAGGATTAGTGCCAAAAAGGTTCCCAAAGAGCAGAGGAGTGGGGCATACTCATTAGTATCTAGGGAGACAATATGCAAACACCGCCCCCCCCCTCTGCTCATTGAAGTCTCCACCTGGCCTGACCCACCCTTGTATATGGGCTTTGTTACCTGGAGCTGATTTCCAGGACTTGTTTTTAAGTGAATCCCCTGGGGGAAGGGGAGCAAGGACAGTTTAAGGGTTAACCTCAATGAAAGCCTCTTGCTAAAATATAAAAATATAAAATAGGTCCTTACATTACAACAACTCAGTAGGGAAAGTCCCAGTGTGGTGATAAAAGAAGTGAGGTAACTTGCATTGCACATTTTTTTTTAAAAAGTGTAAGTTGTATTATTCCGTGCCATGACATCATACTTTATCTTCATCTCTGTCTACTAGTTTAAAACTAGTTAAACAAATTCAACAATTTTTTTAAAAATATTTTATTTATTTATTTAAGAGCAAAAGCCAGAGAGAGAGAGAGAGAGAGCATGAGCAATATGGGGCTCGATCCCAGGACTCTTGAGATCCTGATCTGAACCAAAGGCAGACACTTAACTGACTAAGCAAATGAGACTCCCACAAACTCAACAATTTTATAAAATTTTTATTTGTTGGGGTGCCTGGCTGGAACAGTCAGTAAAATATATAAATCTTGATCTTGGAGTTGTACGTTTGAAATCCACCTTGGGTGTAGAGGTTTTATTTAAAAATAAAATCTTTAACAAAATTTTTTTCATTTTTTTATTTAAGCCATTGTATGGCAGTGTTGATCACTATATTGTACACCTGAAACTAATATTAACCTTATTTTAACTAACTGGAATTTAAATAAAAACTTTAAAAATAAAATAAAAATAATAATCATAAAAATAAAAAAGAGGAAAAATTATTTGGCAGGAAATTTTCTTAATTGCATTATTATTTATTATTATCATAGTCTGTGTGTGTCGGTGGGAAGTGGCTGGTATTACAGTGAGTTCCATATCTGTGTTACACTGAGTTCCATGTCTGTAGTCAGTCTTTTTTTTCTTTTAGTTTATTTTCAGGGATCCAAAATTCATTGTTTATGCACCACACCCAGTGCTTCATGTAATAAATTCCCTCCTTAATACCCACCACTGGGCTCACCCAACCACCTGCCACCCTCCTCTTCAAAACCCTCAGTTTGTTTCTCAGAGTCCACAGTCTCTCATGGTTTGTCTCTCCCTCCGATTTCCCCCAGCACACTTCTCTCCATCTCCCAGTGTCCTCCACGTTATTCCTTATGTATTGATTCTTATAAGAACTTTTATTTCTTTCCCTATTCTGCTTTGCATATGCTTACATTAGATGTTAAAATGTTATAAACCTCTCCTGCCTGGTCCATTTTCTCTCTCTTCTCTCATGATTTCTCATGCTCTCCCTGCCAACCCCACATGCCTTACAATATCTGGATATGACTAATTTCTTCCTGAGCTACTTTATTCTACTCTGCCATATGGTTGCCCTTCCCTCTTCTGTACCATAACTTCTATCCCCTGCATTTGTGCTTTAACAATACCTAATTCTTTTCACTGCATCTGTATCTTTGAGGTCAATACTCAGTAGTGCAATCGCTGGGTCATAGGCTAGCTCTATTTTACTGGAAAGAAGGGCCATATGCACCCCAGTGTTCATAGCAGCAATGTCCACTATAGCCATTCTGTTGAAAGAGCCAAGATCCCCTTCAACAGACAAACGGATAAAGAAGATGTGATCCAAGGATACAATGGAATATCACTCAGCCATCAGAAAGGATGAATACCCAACTTTTGCATCAACATGGATGGGAATGTAGGAGATTATGTTAAGTGAAATAAGTCAAGCAGTGAAAGTCAATCATCATATGGTTTCACTTATTTGTGGAACCTAAGGAATAGCATGGAGGACATTAGGAGAAGGAAAGGAAAAATGAAGTGGGGGGATTGGAAGGGGAAATGAAACATGAAAAACTATGGACTCCAAGAAACAAACTGAGGGTTTTAAAGATGAGAAGGATGTGGGGATGGGTGAGACTGGTGATGGGTATTAAGGAGTGCACATATTGCATGGGGCATTGGGTGTTTTACACAAACAATGAATCATGGAACACTACTTCAAAAACTAATGATGTATTGTATGGTAACTAACATAACATAATTAAAAAGAAAAGGAGGGGGACAATACCTAACACTCAATCTTTGCTAGTTTTTTGTTTACCTCCTTTTAAGAGTAAGCTCATTAGTGTTTTTTGTTTGTTTGTTTGTTTTTGTCTCAACTAAAAGAAGAAAAATAATACACATTATTTTGAAAACTTTTTGAACAGTGTACAAACGTTAGTCAAGTCCACAATGTCTCATCTCTTCTGCCTCCTAACATGGCTAAGATGAAAAACCCTTTATCTGGGAAAAGATCATTCTCCTGCCACCTTGTGTAAGATTTTGGCTTTAGCTTAGATTATCCTTTCTTTCCTTTTCTGAAAATAAGTTGAAAATATTAATAGCCTCAGTTTCTTCTTCCAAAATATGACTGCTTCTTTACCAAGTGCAAAAGCAACCCATTTTGACCATAGTAAACAGCTTGGACCTACTTTTTTTGGCTCACTGTTTTAGTGAGACAAGTGGAGTGAAGATGACACACCATTTCCAAATGTATTAATAATTGGTAGACCATACTTCTAAATTGAAGATTTGTTGCCATTAAACTACGACCAGACTCGC